>NC_089320.1:15327838-15432838 GCF_036669915.1 Pocillopora verrucosa | reverse complement strand
TAATGTAAAAAACCACCAAAAAAATTCCATTTACACCATAATTGCATGACCACCTAAAGTACAAAAACCACTTAGAAGTACTACTAACATCAATTTTGAGAGGAAAACATGGGTTAAATTTACCTGAAAGATTATTCTTAGTTTTATATGAGTATATAGTTCTGCTTTAAGAGACCATTATATACAGGTGAAAGACAAACAAACAGGCAGTTGGGACTCACTCAAGGTGACACCACAGCAGCTTAATAGAGGTGAAAATAACAGTGACTAGGGGGACTTTGACAGCTTTCTGTTTAATACAGGGTGACCGCTTCACACAGGGTGACTGTTTAATACAGGCTGACTACTTAATACAGGGTGACCACTTAACACAGGCTGACTACTTAATACAGGGTGACCACTTAACACAGAGAGATCACTTAATACAGTGTTGCTTAACACAGGGTGATCGCTTAATGCAGTGTTGGTTAACACAGTTTTATTGTACTAATCAAGACAAGGTAAGAGTTCTCCCTTCATGTCTTCAAATAAAACACCATCATGTTTGAATTTAATAACAGAGCTTGCAAAAGTCCTTTGAAGCTCTTTAAATTAAAAAATTGATTATGGTTAAGCTGAGGATGCAAAAATGCCCAATTAGGACATCCATTGTTTCAGGGGACTGGGTAGGAGGATTGGGAGCAGAAATTGTTAAATTTGACTGTATGTCTAGTTAAATAAACCATACAATTACAGTTTGACTCAATCTTTTTGTTTAATTGATCTTTGAGAAATGTAATCAAAGAGTTGATATGAAGAGGGCCAAGACAGGATGACTGAGTTCACATTATTCTGTTTCCCTGACTTCTTTTGAAGATGTAAATTTTTGGTGATTCAAAGCTAAATTCCTTGACCTAGAGGAATTTTTTTTTTCTGTTCACTTTTTTCCTGACCAAAAGGCAACCTTGCTGATAAACTAAATCTCACTGGATAACCATATCATGATCATAAGTTGACTACAGACAAAATTTTCAGGGAACATCAGATGCACAGTTTTCATGTAACTTTTAACTTTAAAGATTATAATTACCTAATAATCTGCCAATTTCAATAAATAAATGCATTTAAAAATCATTGTCTCCATTTTCAAATCACATACAATCTACAGTAACTGGCTCTGTACACTAAAGAAACTAAAGATGTCAAAACTGAAGCCTTGGATTAACTTTGAAGTACAACCTGTTGATAAATTTCAAAATGTCCATAAATTTTAAAAGTAAATTGTATATTAAGTGTTACATTTCCAAGCTCTGTCTGACTGAAGGAACCAACCTATTTGCCTTTTCTTCATTGATATATCACTGAAAAACAGGAACTTGAAATAATCTTGCTCACCTAGATTTTAACTCAGTTCAGTTCCATCCTGTGATACAGCATTAAAGCTTTCTGTCTACTTTCTCTGCACATTTGCAACATTGTATCACTTTCACCTCATTATAAGAAATTAATGATGCATGTTAACAACGTGAAGAAAAGTTACATGAAACAAAATGATGCAAATTTTCCACAGGATATATACTGTTTACATACATGAAATCAATGCGAATTCAGTGCAATACAAAAATCTCAACATTTGTAAAGGAAAAAAGTACAGCGTAGTTATTGTAGGACTGTGCTCTATTTCTATGGAAGCCTTTCCCAGAAAAAAAAACCAAACAATATTACCTCAAATTACAGTTGTATAAACTTTGAATCAAAATAATTAATGCTCTTGTAAGTTAATTATATTAAAAAAACTTGTTTGAGTAGCTTTTACTTATATTTAACAAAGGAAAATGCAACTTATTATAAATTATAAAATGTAACCTTATATCTGTTAATAGATTTGAATACAAAATTCTCTGAAGATTGACACCAAGTTTAAAATATTTTCGAAATTTCAGCATATGTTGTGTGGTTATAGATTCCAAAAATTTATCATTTCAAAAGTTTTTTTGCAACAGCATTATACTACATGCTAAAACAGCTTACCCGTATGACACAAAATTTTTGTGGGTTCTTAATTTTGCAGTTTTTGTGATTATCAAAAAAAGAGTTTCAACAAAAAAAATTACCACAAAAAAATTTACTCCACTATGGATAAACCCAAATGCAAACAGTAAGTAATAATAGTACATCGCTGGAGCAATCAGTTGTCTTGGGAGCACTTGATGTAATTGTAATAGAATGATGATGGTTACTGCATTTTGTTTTACATATGCATAGCATTGTGCGTAATATTGTTTTAAATCTATATCATGATTGCACATCCTCAATAGAAAAAATATTATCAATGCATTTGAATGCAATTTCTTAAAAATTGCAAAAATTGCTACTATTTGCAATTGAAATACAATCCAAAATCACTAACCCAGTCCACTTTAAAATTGCTAAAAAAAGAAAAATCGGAAGCCTTGATCTAACTTTGAAGCATAATATGCCACAATGTTTTTTTAAAATTCTTAACAGTAATTTGGATACAAAAAGGAAATGTCACAAATTTGTCCATCTCTAGGCAAAATCTATCTTGATCTGCCAGCCTTTTTGCCTTTTTCTTGATATATTACAAAAATAAGCTCTTAAATAAGTTTGCTTACCTACCTGAATAACTCATTGCAATCTCCTCAAAGAGGGTCAAAGACATTAATCTTCTTTGTTTACTTTTTATCACCATTTTATCTCTTTTCACTCCTGCATAAAAATAAACATAGATGCAGTCCCAGTAAGTTTGAACAATTTTTAGATTTATATAAGATTGTTTGACGTAAACTAATATGAACATAATATGAATAATGAGTAAAATTATCAGCTAATGGATTAATTGAAGTATTTTCTTAGAAGATATCCCTGAAGAAATGGAGGAAGCAAATAAATTCCCTGCAGTCAGTCACACAAATGTACCTCTTCTTTCTGTTGTTGTTAGACACCATATTCTGGAAGGGAGTCAGTTAGTTGGTCAATCACTCAGTCAGTTCGTTGCTCAGTCAGTCAGTCTGTTGGGTCAGTCAGTCAGTCAGTCAGTCAGTCAGTCAGTCATCGAGTTATTCAGAGATTTCAAAAGGTACTACTACCCCTCACAGATCGGAACTCCATGATAAACAATCATTCATAATCCAAGGAGCAAAAATCTGGATTGAACTCCCTATTAAACTCAAATGTTTTGGAAATGTGGATATCTTCAAGGAAAAGACTTTAATCATCCAAAAGCTGATAAATATTTTACTCAGTAATAATACCATGTTCATAAGTTTACTTCAGACAAAGTCTTCTTTTATGACCCTTTGTTTTTTAACCTTATTTTTTACGCTTATCATTAATGCTTGTTGCTGGAAAGCTTCTCTTAAGGAGCTGAGGAAAGAGTAATGATTGTGATAAAAAAAGTCACCTGAATTAGTTTACCTATTATAAGAAGCAGACTGTTTTGAAATTCCAAAAAGGTCGGAGGTCCATAATTACTCTGTTGGAAGTTATGAGGGGAGAGATCATTTAAGTATATATTTATGGAAGTTCCAGTGGGATGGGGCTTACACAGGAAAACCATCCATGGAGGAAAGAGAATTTCCAGGAAGCACCTTAACCATGGAGTTGGCCATTCATACAGCCTTAGATGGGTGACACCAGTTTTGTAGTTTTACAGCATGTCTGGACAAGAATTGTAAAAATTTCTTTTACTTTTGCCTGCCTATACTTAATTTTCGAAGATGAGGAGTTCGCAAGCCTACGTTATTCCTTATCACAATTCATAACAAAGTAAGAAATAAATCACAGCTGTCATGCATCCGTAAATGTAGAAGAACTCCTTTGGAGCTCAGTGAACTCCTATGTAGCCTTAAACTTGCTGCTGAGCTTCAATTTTTCTTAGAGGTAGTGTGTAAGTCTTACCATGTGCGAAGTAAACAAGACTTCCTATTATCCAAGTATTTGTAAACTCCTGCATCTTATCCTGACCCAAGCCTTTAAAGAGAGTAAACTTATATCAGAAAAATGCTAAGAAAGATCTTTACAGCGCCAGAAATATAGAGTGTGCCCTGGAAAAACGAGGAATAACTTTAAAAGTTTTCTGACAAATTATCCTTCACGTGCAACAACACCTTGATCCCAGGTACTTCTCGGCTTTCAAAAATACCGCCATTTTGAAAACTGAGAGGCCCCTGGGAACGAAACTGTGTTCAACGGCAGTTCTCTACCGAGTCGCTCTAATGCATACCGTTGGAAAGACTGCAGGGACGTAGAAAGGCATTTCCTTTTGAGTTCTTAAACATGTAATGATAATATTTTGAATAAAAATTCAACTTGATTTTTATCGATAAATGACAGATAAATTGATACTCTTGTAACAACTTTGAAACACTTATAATTAATGTTTGATAGATTCTTCATGTGCGCGTAGGTTAGGTTAGTATCTTGTACATTCTCAGTTTATTTCTGTATTCAATTATTTCGTTAGTGTGTCGCGTATTCTCGGTTTTCTCTTGTATTCTCATTGTTACGTCAGTATCGTGCACATTCTCAAATTTCTTCTGAATTAAATTGTTACGTCAGTACCGCGCACATTCTCAGTTTTCTTCTTTTGTATGGTGGTCCCTGTAATCTGATTGGCTCTAATTGATGCGATTTATTCACGAATCGCACCATTTTTTGCTTTAAATCGCTTCTTTTTCCCAGCAAATGAGGAGGCTACACTAAAAACAAAACAACCAATCAGATTTAAAGGCTTGTTTAAAGTAACCGATCAAATTGCAGGAAAATGAAAGACAAAGAGGTGGCAAATTTTGCAACTTTTGTTCTGGCAAAACTCTTACTTTTTCCCCCCCAAAAATGGATGAATTTAATTTCAGACTGGCTCAGTACTGAATCAATAAAATATTTGAACTGACCAAGTCCTGTATTTGGGTGATTTAAAAATGGATGTAATAAAGTGGTAATTGAACCTCGTGTCGTACAATTTTGGTCTGAAATCATACTTGTGATTTTGAAACCACGCGTATGATTTCAGCCCAAATTACACTCCACTCAGTTCAATTACCATTATTTATTAAATTGTTACGTTATCTCGCGCGTTCTCATTTTTCACCTGTTTTCTGTTGTTACGTTGGCATCCCGCGTATTCTCATTTTTCTCTTCATTCAATTGTTACCTTTGTATCTCACACATATAACAACAATCAACAATATAATAATAACAGTACTTTATTTAGACACGTAACTTTTCTGTTTTCTCCTGTAATCAGTTGGAACGTTAGTATTTATTTTATTTATTTATTTATTTAACAGCTTTATTGGGTACGTCTACAAGCTCAAAATGAATACATATACAAGGAAAGAGACAAAAAATGGATAGACATACGCCAAAAGGGTCAGTGCGAACGGGACATGGAGTCCCATGCGGGGCACTACCCTTAATAAAAACGAAAAAAAAAAAAAATGAAAAATGTAAAAACTTACAGTGAAAAAGTGCTAGATAACTAAAAATCAATGACAGGGACACGACCTAACAATTGACCACGTGCACGGACTATTAACATAAAAAACTGAACGGACAAGAGAGAACATGTGTTTTGCTACAAAAGTTTGAAAGGCGGTCGGGTTAGAAAACTTGGACGGGGGTGATAAGGTACAGACGTAGTTCCAGAGTTTAACAGTTCGGTTGAAATAGGAGGCCTGAAAGGTACTTGTTTTACATGAAGGTGTTGTGAGATTGAAGGAATTACTTCGTCTGGTGCGGCCGTGGGAAATAAAAGGAACAAAGTTAAGGATGTTTAGATCCGTGTAGTTATTCAGACATTTGTAGAGAAACACAAGGTCCTTAAGTTCGCGGTCGTAGGCGAGAGGGAGCAAATTCAGCTTGATAAGCCGGTCTCGGTAGCTCATTTCCCCAATTCTGGTGCCTAGAATCCATCTTGTTGCACGTCTTTGTACTCTTTCAAGCTGACTTTTGAGACTGAATTGGGCTGGGGACCACACTTGCGTTGCATAGCACAGTTGTGACTTTACCAAAGCCAGATAGAGGGACCGCCTGACTGAAACATCGGTCAGAAAAGGGCATGTACGCTTTAGAAGCCCAAGTAGCTTGTTGGCTTTTGCGATGATGGTATGGACATGTGAATCCCATGAAAGGGAGCTAGTCACAATAACTCCGACATCCTTCTCACTTGTGACCCGCTCAAGTTGTACATGATTGAGTTTGTAGCCGTAGATAATTGGGCTTTTTTTGCGAATTACTGAGAGGACTTTGCATTTTGATGAGTTAAAGCGAATGTTATTTCGCATGGCCCATGCGTTCATGTTGGTTAAAGTGTTCTGCAGAGATATGCAGTCCTCAACACCTTTGATGCTGCGATATGCCTTGGTGTCGTCGGCATATAATGCGGCCATCGCACCTCCTGCAGTTGCATCAGGCAGGTCGTTTATAAAGATCGTGAAGAGCAGGGGTCCCAACAGACTCCCCTGAGGGACACCGGAAGTGACTGGTGCCCATTGCGAGACAGCACCATCAACAACTACACGTTGGACGCGCTCGTTTAGATAGTCTGAAAACCAGGCTAGTAGCTGCCCCGAAACGCCGTAGGCCCTTAACTTAGACAGGAGAATACAATGGTCCACCGTGTCAAACGCTTTAGCGAGATCCAAATAGATCACGTCCGTCTGTACATTTTTATCCAGGTACTGTCCTATGGTGTGTAGAACAGACAGTAATTGTGTGACACACGATCGATTTCGTAGAAACCCGTGCTGTAAGAGGGTGATCAGATGTATGACGTGCTCATAAAGGTGATTAAACACGCAGCGTTCCTGTATTTTGCTTACAATGGGAATGAGCGAAATAGGTCTATAGTTGTCGGCGGGTTCTTTTGAGTCTTTCTTGTGAATTGGTGTTATGTCCGCCGATTTCCACTCACTTGGAATTTTGCCGCTTTTAAGTGAATTGTTAAAATAGCGCAGAGACTTGGTGCTATTTGTTCGCTACATTGTTTGAGCAGTCTCGCTGGGATGCCATCAGGACCACTGGCTTTTGAGATGTCTAACCCATTCAAGTGCTCTCTCACCTCTTCTATTGATATTTCTATTTGCGAGATTTCCATATCAGTTCTCAGCGGTATGTTAATTTGAGGTCTGTTTACATCAGAGGCTGCTGGAAGGAAAACAGAACAGAAATATTTATTGAAGAGGTCTGCTTTTTGTGCTGGTTCTTTTGCAGACACACCGTTGTATGATATCACCGGGCTTGTGCCAGATCGACCACCTAAAATCGCTTTGTGGTAGCTCCAAAATTTCTTTGGGTTGTCCTTAAACGACTGCTCAATTTGCGCTAAGTACTGCCGATGTTTAGCGCGAATTACGTACTTAATATTTTGACTCAATATTCGCAATTTTTGTTTGCGTTCAGGGGTCTTGTTCTGACGAAATTTTTTCAAAGCTGCATACTTCTTTCGAATCAGATGCCGGACTTCCCCGTCTATCCAAGGGGGAGAGTTAGTGTCGTGAATTGTTTTTACTGGTATATGATCTATTACGGCAGTCAGAAACAGATCTTTCCAGTTTGACCAGTGTTCATTTATATCATCCGAAAAGGCTAACTCAAAGGGAACTCGAGTAAGTGATTCCCGTAGATCATCAAAATTTCCATTCTTAAAGTCGAAGACTTGTCTCTTCACCCGTTTTGCTCTTTGAAACTTTAGTCGGATATCAAACTCAATAACATAGTGGTCTGTGGGAAATATACCTTCCCGTGGATGAAAGGTTAGAACGTTCTCGATAGTCTCAGGCCAATTACACAGCACAAAGTCAAGCTTGTTACCGGCAATATGCGTGGGGCCAGGGACAGTCTGATAAAGAAAATTGTCACCAACAAGATCACAAAATATTTTGTGGTCTGCGCGACTATTGTTGTTTACTGGAGTTGTTGTTGTTTCATCGTTAGCCCAATTGAGTTCTGGCAGATTGAAATCGCCAAGCAGCAATATACAAGCTGACTCTGTGTTTTTCCGTAGAGATGAGTTAAGTTCCAGAAGAGGTTCGGGCGATGAATCAGGGTGATAAAAACAATAAAGGGTAACAGTTTTTACATTTCCAGTCTTCAGATCCACAACAACCAATTCTGCGCCACCCTTCTCTAAGTCAGGTCGTCTTTTCACTTCAATGCCTCCTTTAACCGCAATCATTACTCCACCAGCACGATCTTCTCTGTCCCGTCGAAAGATGGAATATCCTGGTATGATTTCACTGTCGGTTACAGAGTTATTAAGCCATGTTTCAGTGACCCCGACAACGTCGAAGTCCCCGCTAAAGACAATCTGTTGTAAGATGGTGATTTTGCATATTTTGCTTCGGTCAGAACCTTCGGCAGTCACGATTGCTTTTAAACTTCGTGCATTCAGATATAGTGCTCGCAGATTGTTTCTCTGATTCGGATGGGGACCAGGGTTCGATGCAATATCCATACAGATAGTTATATCGATGCCTTGATGGAAGTCAAGAGGCGAACGACAAGTTTGACCATGTTTGGTCCAGCATACTTGATGTCGACGAAGTTGGTTTGAGATTCGGCGGCTCGCAGCATTTCTTCTGAGATAGTGGGCTTGAAAATTGTTGGTCGATTTCAATGAGCACTCCGAAGAGCCGTCTCCAAGCTGGCTTGGAAGCGTGTGTGCCAGTAGATTAATTACAAAAGCTAGTGATATAACCCAGAGGCCGAAAATAGCGGCCATCTTGAATTAATGTGAGTAAGTATCTCGCACATTCTCAGTTTTCTCCTGTAATCGATTGTTACGTTAGTATCTCGCGCATCCTTAGTTTCCTTCTGTAATGGATTATCACGTTAGTGTCTCGCGCATTCCTTGTTTTTTCCTGTAATCGATTGTTACGTTAGTATCTCGCGCATTATTAGTTTTCTCCCGTAATCGATTGTTACGTTAGTTTCTCATCCATTCTTTGTTTTCTCCAGTAGTGGATTGTTACGTTAGTATCTCGCGCATTCTCCCTGTTTTCTCCTGTAATCGATTGTTACGTTAGTCTCTCACCCATTCTCTGTTTTCTCCTTTAATTCTCCTGTAGGACAATTCAGTGCAAAGAAAGTAATAAACCAGACATTCTGATTGGTCAATAATCAAAGAAACTCACAGATAGCCAATCAAATGCGAGCCTTGGATGTCGCAACATTTGGCTACGCTGAAAATTTGCGAGCGAAACAATGGCCGGCTTTTTAAGTGGGTTTACTTTCGCCACCGCAACAAGAGAAGGGAATTGCCCAGGAAATCAAAATTACGAGCCGATCCAGCTTAACACCTTGCTTGAGCGATTCTACGGCAAAACTAAAAACAAACATGGTAAACCTCGTAAACCTCGATTCCATTCCATCGAAAGTGATTCGGACACAGACTGAACAATTCCTTGAACTGTTTAACCGGACTTTAAACTTTTTTGCGTATTAAAGATGTGAAATATCATCGTATGTTACTGTTTTTATCGTACGCGGTTGTTTGACCGAATGCACAGGTTTGAATAAATTATTTTGCACTTAAGAACTCTGGGAAATGAAAATTTTCAACCCCCCTTCAAATTTTGCAAGCAGTTAGGCGCTCAGGGGGAATGCACAAAAATGCCCTTTTTAAAGGTTGCAGGTCTCTTGTTGCCATGGTAACAACAGCTGCTTGTTCGAAGTCTGGAGCCTCATTTTTATACAAAAATGTCGCAAAAAAAGAGTGAAATGTTTATTTCTCTATCTCAGGCTTATTTGGGGCGACCGATGGAAACTTCATGGAGAAATACAGCGTCACGCCATCGTGACAGCGTACATGTTTATGACAAACGACCGGTGTGAGGATAGTTTCGTGTAGATCAACCGACTTCAACATGTTTTAAATGACATACAAGTATAACAGTGTATCTTCAGAGGACTTCGGATCTCTCAAATTCCCATGAAAGAAGGTGCAGCACTCGGAATCTGTATGATATGCACACGATTTGAGGTATATGTTTGTAGTTACGTCTAGTAGTCCTTTATGAAAGTTGATCAATTTTTTTTAAAATATGACAAGCAGAGGCGAGATTTCTCTTCGGAATATTTCTCATAAGATAACATTCTTTCAAAGCCTTACATGTTTCATTTATGTGAAACATTTGTTGTTGAGAACATTAGATGAAAACATCGCCAAATTATGCAATATCTGATTTTGAGCTTAGTTCGCGAATTGCCCCGATGGAAAGTAGAGGCAGGATCGCAGAGATTTTTACGTATTTAAAAACTAGAATATTATAACCAGCTAGGTGGGTAGTTTCAGTTCCAGAATCGGTTTACTTTTGGAGAAATTCAGATAAACGTTTCCCCTGTTTTACCCGACAACAAAAATGACCGAAACTGTACCGAGATGAATAATCTATTGGTGTGTTCACATTCACTCCAAGGGAAAATTGAATGTATCAATGTGAAGATGAATGATGTCACTATATATGGTAGAAGTGCCAATTCGCAATGTTGTATTTAGCTTGAGATAGAGAAATAAACATTTCACTCTTTTTCTGCGACGTTTTTGTATGAAAATGAGGCCTCAGGCCTCGAGCAAGTAGCCGTTGTTACCATGGCAACAAGAGTGTTGCGACCTTTAAAAAGGGCATTTTTATGTATCCCTCCTGAGCGCCTAACTGCATGCAAAATTTGAAGGGGTTTGAAAGTTTTCATTTCCCAGGATGTTTGATTCTTACAGAGACTTGTTTTTAATGCGAGCGCTTTGCCTCTGCATAATTATGATAAGCTATCTCCTATTTTTTCATGTATATTATTAATACGTAATCACATTATTTTTCTCGCGCAGCATGGAATAAATAAGCACTTGTTAATTTTTACAAATACCACAAATTGCACTCGCCCTACGAGCTCGTGATATTTTCTTAGTCTTTGAAAAAACTTACTCGTGCTTATTTATTCCAAATTGCACTCCAAATGTGATTACACTCACTAATCGACTGTTACGTTAGTATCCCGCGCATTCTCTGTTTTCTCCCGTAATAGATTGTGACGTTCGTATCTCGCGCATTCTCTGTTTTCTCATGTATTGGATTGCTACGTTAGTACCCCGCGCATTCTCTGTTTTCTCCCGTAATAGATTATTACGATAGTATCTCGCGCATTCTCTGTTTTTCTCGTATATTGGATTGTTACGTTAGTATCTCACGCATTCTCTGCTTTCTCCTGTAATAGATTGTTATGTTAGTAACTCGCACATTCTCTTTTTTCTCCTGTACTGGATTGTTACGTTACCATCTCGCGCATTCTCTGTTTTCTCATGTAATGGATTGTTACGTTAGTATCTCGCACATTCTCTGTTTTCTCCTGTAATGGATTGTTACGTTACTATCTCGCGCATTCTCTGTTTTCTCATGTAATATATTGTTACATTAGTATCTCGCATATTCTCTGTTTTTTCCTGTAATCGATTGTTACGTTAGTATCTTGCACATTCTCCGTTTTCTTCTGTAATCGATTGTTACGTTAGTATCTTGTGCATTCTCTGTTTTCTTCTGTAATTGATTGTTACTTTAGTATCTCGCGCATTATCTCTTTTCTGCCGTGATCGATTGTTACGTTAGTATCTCGCGCATTATCTGTTTTCTTCTGTAATTGATTGTTACTTTAGTATCTTGCGCATTCTCTGTTTTCTCCTATAATCGATTGTTATGTTAGAATCCCGCACATTCACTGTTTCTCCTATAATCGATTGTTAGGTCAGTATCTCGCGCATTCTCTGTTTTCTTCTGAAATGGATTGTTACGTTAGTATCTCGCGCATTCTTTGTTTTCTTCTGAAATGGACTGTTGCGTTAGTATCTCGCGCATTCTCTCTGTTTTCTCCTGGAATGGGTTGTTACGTTAGTATCTCGCGCATTCTCTGTTTTCTCCCGTAATGGGATTTTACGTTAGTATCTCGCACATTCTCTCTGTATTCTCTTGTAATGGATTGTTACGTTAGTATCTCGCGCATTCTTTTAGTATTCTCCTGTAATGGATTGTTACGTTAGTATCTCGTGCATTATCTGTTTTCTTCTGTAATTGATTGTTACTTTAGTATCTCGCGCATTCTCTGTTTTCTGCCGTGATTGATTGTTACGTTAGTATCTTGCGCATTCTCTGTTTTCTCCTATAATCGATTGTTAGGTCAGTATCTCGCGCATTCTCTGTTTTCTTCTGAAATGGATTGTTACGTTAGTATCTTGCGCATTCACTGTTTTCTCCTATAATCGATTGTTAGGTCAGTATCTCGCGCATTCTCTGTTTTCTTCTGAAATGGATTGTTACGTTAGTATCTCGCGCATTCTCTGTTTTCTTCTGAAATGGACTGTTACATTAGTATCTCGCGCATTCTCTCTGTTTTCTCCTGTAATGGGTTGTTACGTTGGTATCTCGCGCATTCTTTTAGTATTCTCCTGTAATGGATTGTTACGTTAGTATCTCGCGCATTCTCTGTTTTCTCCTATAATCGATTGTTAGGTCAGTATCTCGCGCATTCTCTGTTTTCTTCTGAAATGGATTGTTACGTTAGTATCTCGCGCATTCTCTGTTTTCTTCTGAAATGGACTGTTACATTAGTATCTCGCGCATTCTCTCTGTTTTCTCCTGTAATGGGTTGTTACGTTGGTATCTCGCGCATTCTCTCTGTTTTCTCCTGGAATGGGTTGTTACGTTAGTATCTCGCGCATTCTCTGTTTTCTCCTGTAATGGGATTTTACGTTAGTATCTCGCGCATTCTCTCTGTATTCTCTTGTAATGGATTGTTACGTTAGTATCTCGTGCATTATCTGTTTTCTTCTGTAATTGATTGTTACTTTAGTATCTCGCGCATTCTCTGTTTTCTGCCGTGATTGATTGTTACGTTAGTATCTTGCGCATTCTCTGTTTTCTCCTATAATCGATTGTTAGGTCAGTATCTCGCGCATTCTCTGTTTTCTTCTGAAATGGATTGTTACGTTAGTATCTTGCGCATTCACTGTTTTCTCCTATAATCGATTGTTAGGTCAGTATCTCGCGCATTCTCTGTTTTCTTCTGAAATGGATTGTTACGTTAGTATCTCGCGCATTCTCTGTTTTCTTCTGAAATGGACTGTTACATTAGTATCTCGCGCATTCTCTCTGTTTTCTCCTGTAATGGGTTGTTACGTTGGTATCTCGCGCATTCTTTTAGTATTCTCCTGTAATGGATTGTTACGTTAGTATCTCGTGCATTATCTGTTTTCTTCTGTAATTGATTGTTACGTTAGTATCTTGCGCATTCTCTGTTTTCTCCTATAATCGATTGTTATGTTAGAATCTCGCGCATTCACTGTTTTCTCCTATAATCGATTGTTAGGTCAGTATCTCGCGCATTCTCTGTTTTCTTCTGAAATGGATTGTTACGTTAGTATCTCGCGCATTCTCTGTTTTCTTCTGAAATGGACTGTTACATTAGTATCTCGCGCATTCTCTCTGTTTTCTCCTGTAATGGGTTGTTACGTTGGTATCTCGCGCATTCTCTCTGTTTTCTCCTGGAATGGGTTGTTACGTTAGTATCTCGCGCATTCTCTGTTTTCTCCTGTAATGGGATTTTACGTTAGTATCTCGCGCATTCTCTCTGTATTCTCTTGTAATGGATTGTTACGTTAGTATCTCGCGCATTCTTTCAGCATTCTCATGTAATGGATTGTTACGTTAGTATCTCGTGCATTCTCTGTTTTCTCCTGTAATCGATTTTTACGTTAGTACCTCGCACATACTCCGTTTTCTTCTGTAATTGATTGTTACTTTAGTATCTCGCGCATTCT
Source organism: Pocillopora verrucosa (assembly GCF_036669915.1). NCBI lineage: Eukaryota > Metazoa > Cnidaria > Anthozoa > Scleractinia > Pocilloporidae > Pocillopora > Pocillopora verrucosa. Next base: position 15,419,031 of record NC_089320.1, on the reverse strand, counting down.
CTGTTTTCTTCTGAAATGGATTGTTACGTTAGTATCTCGCGCATTCTTTGTTTTCTTCTGAAATGGACTGTTGCGTTAGTATCTCGCGCATTCTCTCTGTTTTCTCTTGTAATGGATTGTTACGTTAGTATCTCGCGCATTCTCTCTGTATTCTCTTGTAATGGGTTGTTACGTTAGTATCTCGCGCATTCTTTTAGTATTCTCCTGTAATGGATTGTTACGTTAGTATCTCGTGCATTCTCTGTTTTCTTCTGTAATTGATTGTTACTTTAGTACCTCGCACATACTCCGTTTTCTTCTGTAATTGATTGTTACGTTAGTATCTCGCGCACTCCAAGCTCTCTCCTGTAATGGATTGTTACGTTCGTGTCTCAGGCATTCTCCGTTTTCTCCTGGGAGGCATTGTTACGTTAGTAAAGGATTGTTAAGTTAGTATCTCGCGCACTCGAAGCTCTCTCCTGGAATGGATTGTTACGTTAGGGTCTCGTACTTTCTCTCTGTTTTCTTCTGTAATGGGTTGTTACGCTACTATCTCGCGCATTCTCTGTTTTCTCCTGTAATGGGATTTTATGTTAGTATTTCGCGCGGCATTCTCTCTGTATTCTCTTGTAATGGATTGGTACGTTAGTATCTTGTGCATTCTCCTGTAACCGAATTGAACGTTAGTGTCTCGCTCACCCTCCGTTTTCTTCTATAATCGATTGTTACGTTAGTATCTCAGGCACTCCAAGCTCTCTCCTGGAATAGATTGTTACGTTAGCGTCTCGCGCTTTCTTTCTGTTTTCTTCTGTAATGGATTGTTGCCTCAGTATCTCGCGTATTCTCTGTTTTCGCCTTCAATGGATTATTACGTTAGTATCTCGTGCATTCTCTGTTTTCTCCTGTAATGTAATTTTACGTTAGTATCTCGCGCATTCTTTCTGTATTCTCCTGTGATGGATTGTTACGTTAGTATCTCGTGCATTCTCTGCTTTCTCCTGTAATCGATTTTTACGTTAGTATCTCGCACATCCTCCGTTTTCTTCTTTAATCGATTGTTACGTTAGTATCTTGCGCACTCCAAGCTCTCTCCTGTAACGGATTGTTACGTTCGTGTCTCACACATTCTCTGTTTTCTCCTGGGATGCATTGTTACGTTAGTAAAGGATTGTTAAGCTAGTATCTCGCGCATTCGAAGCTCTTTCCTGGAATGGATTGTTACGTTAGCGTCTCGTGCATTCTCTGTTTTCTCCTGTGAAGGATTGTTACGTTAGTATCTCGCGCATTCTCTGTTTTCTCCTGCAATCGATTGTTAGGTTAGTGTCACTTGCATTCTTTGTTTTTTCCTGAAATCGATGGAAAAAAATTGCTGACGAGGTTTCCTTGCTAGGAGAACGTAAAAGCTGGTGGTTTCACGTTTTTGCTCTGTAGAGGACGGCTAAGAAATGTCGGTGTTCCGCTTTTGTTCTGCTCGTTATATATTTTGTTTCGCTACGTTCTCGCTGCCGTCTCCATCGTGGTTTTTTTAAGTTCCTACTGTTTTTGGGACCAGATCCTGTTACGTAACCTCGTGAATACTACTCCTAAAATTTTGCTCTGGATTAAGGACTGGCGAATTAGCAGGCCACTCCTTTTTTCTATGAAATTGGGTAAGTTTCTCTGGCACCCTGTTTGACTGAATTTGCTGATGGCATTCCATTTGTCAAACGTGGTCCATCTTCCATTAATTGCTCCATTCTCGGAATTATCATGTCACCACGAGTGCACAGTTCCTAGCTCTAGGCCTTCAAACGAAACATCCCTTATTAAAATTTTGCGACGATTGCTAAGCTGGTCGTTACAGCCGAGGAAGGATCCAGGGACAACAAGTCCGTTTTCCAGTATTTCTGGTCCCCGTTCAAATAAACATCAAAGTTTCCTTTCAAAAGAGAAACGAGCGCCCTGTCTGTAATAAACATCTTGTTTCGCCCTCCCTTGAGGTACCAAAAGTAATTAAGCATCCCGGGCCTTAACTCGAATTATGACGGTCTGCGAAAAAGACAGGAAATAGGGGTTTCGTAGGGGGATCATATCTCCAAGGGAATTGAGTATTTCTGACCTGTTATTTTAACACAATTATTAAGTCATGATCTTAGTATTTTCGCCAGATTTGAGCCAAATCAGTGATTTGAGCATTATCACCCCCAGTTTGATTTTCTCGTGGTCACGCTCTTAAGCCAATGCTCGTCATTCCACCCCTAATGATCCATGTTGCACTTAGTTTTACCTGGTAAGCTGGTTGGACTTGACGTTCCTAAAGACTACAGATTACATCATTCTTTGCATTCGGCAACTGAAAAAAGCACTCAATACATTCATCTGTGAAAATAAAATCTTCTCATTCTTCTACTGTTCGTTTCTTATATTTTAAGAAAACTACAATAATTAGAACGTGAACGGCACCAAAAACAAGAAACTGTCTTTGGAGCATTTGAGGGCCGAAGGCGTGATTCTGGTGGGTACTAGGAGATGCTCCCCCAAGAAATTTGAAAAATTGGGTTGCCTGAGACTGCATTTCATGCGTTTTGAAGCAGTAGATCACTTAGCAGTCATAAAATGAAAACGGTACATTTCAGTAAGTTTCATTTCAAACTACATAATACGTGAGTCAGGACTCAAGTACTACAATTTCTTTGCTTACATCTTTTTTTGTGATACTTTTCTTATCTATTTTAATTTATATTATAAGCTCAGTTATGCACGCATTCTGATTGGTTCTCACTTATGATCTATTGGAGGACAGACGTATAGATGACGTCATAATTAAAACTTTTTATTTTATTTTTTTTATTTTTTATTTATTTTATTTTTTTATTTTTTAAATTTTCTATCAGATAAAACAAATAGACTCCAAGTTGCCGTGCGTCTGTTCAGTAATAGATCACAGAGGACTGTGATCACACACATTTTTGACGTCATCTATACGTCTATACAGACGTATAGATGACGTCATAATTAAAAATTTTAAAAATTCTCTATTATATAAAACAAATAGACTCCAAGTTGCCGTGCGTCTGTTCGGTAATAGATCACAGAGGACTGTGATCACACACACATTTTGACGTCATCTGTGATCTATTACTGAACAGTCGCACGGCAACTTAGAATCTATTTGTTAATCAAACTTTGTCTTAACACGGGCAATTTATCAGCTATTAAAAAGATTAAAAACTATCAACTATCAATTATGTCAGTTACACTATAGTGCTGCTTTGTATGAATGCCGTGCTTTAAAGAGCTTTGTTGATTTCTAGTTTGAACGACCCGAGGGATCCCGCGCACCTGGCCTCTCGGGGAAGGCTATCGCCCAATGTGGTACCACTAAAACTAAAATTATTTTTGAAATAATTTTTGCGTAGTATTTGAACATTAAGTTTGTTCTCGAATTCTTCAGGTTGTAGCTTGTATTTCGTTTAGAGAATTTTTAAGTTGAACAGTCCGGAGCTAACTCATGCAGGCATTTGAAAACCATAGAAGCCTTCTGTATGTTCCGCTGGCGGTCAAAATTTTTCCATCCTAAAACCTCTATCAGTTGGTCAGCGTCATAATTTGAAAATGTCATAACGCGAGCTGCTCTATTCTGCAATTTTTGTAATTCCAGCTGAGTTTTGTCGTCAATTGTTACACCCACTGATTTCGTAGTTGAAACCTGTTCCATCCGAGTACCTTCCATTGTGACTGATGGGGATGCAGTAAGGGTATCCAGCCTCGGTTCACAGTTTGACAAAAAAAATGTGGAAGGTCATTTCTGTCAAATAAGAATAACAGTGGATAGAGGATGGTCCCCCGAGGAACATCGCAGGTCAGTACACGGCTGTCAGATAAGGACCCACTAACTGAGCATTGTTGTGTGCGGTTCTCCAAATACGACAGCAACCATTTTAATAAATTCCCCGATATACCATAAAGTCAAACTTAGGTAGAAGAATGTTGTGGTCAACAGTATCGAAAGCTCTCTTTAGATCTAGAAAAATAACCGCGTTGATTTTCCCAATGTCTATATTATATCCCTAGGAGTCAGTTACCTCAAGCAAAGCTGTAACAGTCTATTGAATAGCAAGAAAACCCGACTGATGTTAGCATAGTACATTTTGCTCCTGTAAATAGGCATATAACAGTTTCGTAAATTTTTCTCTCCAATACCTCGACCACAACTGGGATAACCGAGATTGGACGGTAAATGTTTACGTTGTCTCAATCACATTGCTTGAAAAGGGGTGTGACTCCAGCAGAAATCCAGTCTTCTGGCAGTTTACCCTGTCTGATAGATTGGCTAAAAATATCGCATACAGGCATACAAATGAGGTCTGCACACTCCCGAATAAGTCTCGCAGACACTCTGACTAGGCCAGTTACCTTAGACTTGTTTAGATTGTTCATAAGTGAAAGGATTTTGTTTGCATTGCATTTCTACGGGCAAAGTCAGTGAAACAAATCTATCCAATGAAAAGGCAAAAATTTCGATTCGCGCCAATGTTACTTTCTAGTACATGAAAGCCTAAGTAAAGACACTGTGAGGTTCGAAAAAAGAAAAAATAGACATGGCCTTAAAGGTTATATACTTTTTCTGGAACTTAGAAAAGGTGGAAGATGTAGAAAGGAAAATGTTTTCTGCGTGGGAATCATATTAACCCCGACGGAAGAAATCTAATGTGCGTGCTTCAGCTCTTGCAATTAAGTTATGAAAATTAAGAGGGGCCATGAGACTACTCGAACAAATTATTTGGCGTAAACATACGCAGAGGCTATAAGTTTCCTACCCTTATAGGAGTCAAAAATCATTCAATCGTGGCCGCAGAGCTGAATTTTCAACCAAGCGAGACCTTCTGAATATTACTAAACTTAATTTACTTAGAATTTACAATTCTTTCCCTCAATGTTTTTGTTTTTCAATTTTTGACTTTATTACTTTTACGGGTCGACAGTAGCCGTGAACAGTAGTTATTTTTTTACGCACTCATGTATGTATGAATGGATGTCTCTACACTCATGTGATCGTAGTAACTCCGACCTCACTGCAGTTCGTTACTATTAATAGACAATAGCACACCCAAAATGGCGCAAGACATTTATACTGTTATTCATTTGTTGCGTTTCCTTTCATCTCTTCAGGTGAGTTTAAATATTATGAAAGGCTTCTCTTCTTAGTAAGTATTTACAACCAGTGTTAAGAAGTTCCGCATCAAAAACTAGTCGAAGTAAATTATGTGGGGACTAGACATAGTTTGATGCTCCACCATTTTGCACACTGGTCACAGTCACCGCAGATTTAATGAATGTAACCAAAGAAGTTACAATTCATAGACCCAACGTTTCGACACTCCTGTCTAGTGCCTTCATCAGGGGTGATCTAAACGCTGCAACAAGAGGTCCTTTTATATGATCACTAATTAGCGGCCTTTTTTTTTTCTGACGAGGTGTAAAGAAGCGTCAGAAGCGTAGTTCTGCTTTTCTTATCCCCCCTCATTACTTTTGATTTAAGGTTTCCTTCTAAGAGTCATAATATGTTGTACTAAAGAAAAGAAATGATATAATTGAAGTTGAAGATACGTTGAAGTTGAAGCTAGATTGCTTGGTCAGAAATTATCCAGAACACGTAGAATGCAATCACCTATGCAAATATTTCAGATTCACATCGAATACCGTAAAAGTGCGAAATTTTACTGGGAAAACCGTCAGCAGTTTCTCTACGGTGAAATGGCTATTAAGATAAGCTTAGAAAGGAGGGAAAAGGGAGAAAGCATAAAAAGTAAAACGAAGTTGACGAAGTTGAAGCTAGATTGCTTGGTCAGAAATTATCCAGAACCCGTAGAATGCAATCACCTATGCAAATATTTCAGATTCACATCGAATACCGTAAAAGTGCGAAATTTTACTGGGAAAACCGTCAGCAGTTTCTCTACGGTGAAATGGCTATTAAGATAAGCTTAGAAAGGAGGGAAAAGGGAGAAAGCATAAAAAGTAAAACGACAACATAGCTACAAATGTGCTGTTTTCTTGACACGTGGTCTCCCGCTCGCGTCCACTACACGTCATGTCGGCATATGTTACGTTTAAAAGACAGCGGGTTTGAAAATTTGAAAGTAGCCATCGCTGTATTCATCGACTCAATTTTCCGAACTTAGTAATTCTGATGATGAAAAGGACTTCAATAGCCACAGCCTCATCACCCTGCTGATTTCTGAGAGTAAGTATTGTATAGCCGAATCATGTCCTTGTGGCATGACGGTACTCTTTCTCGTCGAGGAAGAAGAAAAAGAATTCAACGACGGATCATCCTAGGATCAGGATACGCTACTATTAACGCTGAAACATCTCTTGAGTATAGATGATGTTAGGAACAAGAGATATAGTTTCTCGTTAGCTTTGGAGTTATTTAATGCAACTATACTGTCTTATTTTCACGGGCGATGATCCAAACTTTTTGCTCTCAGAGGCATAAACTCGTGTAAGGAATGAAAATATCCTAATTATGATTTGTAGTGAAATGTTTTTCGCGATCACAGTTATCTAGTCTCAATATACTGTGTCGATAACCACATATTGAATTCCTTCCATTTTGATTAATCCACAGGTAATTCAAGTCAGAGAAAGTCACGCTTTAGCGAGGATTGGTCGAGAAACCTTAAAACAAAATAAGGAAAAGTTAAGCTTGAGGAGGGCAGACAGCTTTCTATCTTTAAAAAGCAACAACATCAAATGTAAAAGAAAAACGACACAACAAAAAGCAATAACAAATGGGCTAAAGTGTGACGAATGACGTCACAGACTAGTTTCCAGGCATCTTCCATCACTCGAACATTTGGAGCGTGCTACAAACTGGATCTAAAAACACCACGAAAAATATTTCCTTCGCCGGTGGAATCTGAAGTTTGACTGAATCGAAGTAATTTCCCATTTACTTAAGGTAAAGTTAATTCATTTATTTTCACAAGGTTCCACCTTCAGTGCGATTTACTTTGAAAAATATCCTAATCGAAAAAGCGTGAACATCAAACTCAAAGCTAACATTTTAAAGCTCTCGTAGGATACAACGAAATGACTATTTGGCACGTGCATGTCGTGCAACTGAGAATTGTGCAAAATTTAGGTTAGACAGAGCTAATGAGGAGCTATAACGAGCTAATCTTCCCTAACAAGCTCCACTTATGCCTTTACTGGCACTTGAATAACGCTTGTTCTTCTATCGGTTTATGATAAACCTTGCGTATGGAAGGTTGTAATATATTTTGAGTAACGCCTTAGTCAGCTTTTGTGTTCGCTCTACGTTATGACCTTTTTTCCTCTCCGATCAATTTTCTTTAATTTTTTTTCTTCAAAGAGGACAATTGATGCATCAAAAGTATGAAATGAGAACAAACATGTTGCTCGTTGAAAAACAAAAGCCCATCTCTTGACAGTGACATCTAAAGGAAAAAACATCGTATGTTGCAGGAATGCGCACGAGAATTTGCTTGACGCCACGGGTAAATGTTATGCGCAGTACAAGATGCGCAGTGTGATGCTAGGGGAATCACCATTGAAAGACTATGGCGCGCAAACGATGAGCTGGAACAGTCACGAACTCTAATAATGGTTTTTGGATTTTTCCATTATGAAAGAAATATAGGCTATGGAGTCCTTAGTTCTTCCACAACCATAATATCAAGCTTTTTCTTTTGTTTTAGATTTATAAGGACATGCATATGGTCGTCAACAGAACAATCCTGTTGGACATGATGAGGTACCATGTTATGAACACATTGATGTTGTAGAAATATGATGGGTGGTAAGATGTAACAGGTTGACTGAAATATTCCAATGCCCTTCTTCAGAATCACTCTAGATTGTTGGCTACATCTGCCAACAATGGAGAGTGATTGAGAAAACAGACATTTTGAATGTTAACTCAATTGATACGTTGAAAAACCTATCATTCAGTGCAATATTTATAACAATCTTACATTTCTCAACATTTGTGTAGTTTGTCTCACATGTAAATGCACTTATAGGGTGTAGGGTGCTATGCTTGTAGTTCAATTGGTTAAAATGTCTTCAAGTATAGACTATTGAAAACATCACATATGATTTGGAAGATTCTTCAGGCTGTCATTGGTTTAGCATGCAAAGAAGTATCCCTTCTTCTTCTATTTTGAAAGGCGTACTCCTTCAAGTCTTAAGGGCTGTATTATTTATTATTTTGGTATTCGCTTGTTTTGTTGATTATCTCATTTCGAGCAAGCTCTTTTATCTTTATCTGTATATATATTTTGTGTTTGCCATGGCACTTGGTTCATTTATTAGTTCCTTTACTATGTTAGATTCATTTACGCTGTTAAGTCGCCACGTGTTTAATTGAATACAATCGATTATATAAGTCCCTTTTTTTAATTCGCTTACAGTTTACAAGATTGATTAAAGCTATGTCTCTGTAACATATCCCCTGGTTTGGTTGGCATTTTCTCCGGTTGCGATTTTCTTGGCACTTCATTCAGTCTTGATGTTCATTTGGCGCAACACTTTGGACATTGTTGATCCTGACAATATGCAGGATGCTTGACACTTTCGAATCTAGCTAAGGCCTACTTCACCTTTGTGTTTTTTGTGACTAAAGTGGAAGGTCTGGGGTTTGATTAATGGTGGAGACTTTGATCTTTTGTTTTTCTCTTGCTTGTGAAAAAATGAACATCTTTCTTAGTACCTTACATATAACTGGTCTGAATGACACTGGATAGTTTTTTCCAACATATGTTTTGCATTTCTAACACTATTTTATTTCCAAATGAGATCATTGCAATTTGTTCCAGGTTGCCATTAAATGTTAACATATAAGACTATAGTTTTTCTTACCTTTGGTTTCATAACATTGAAGAATTGATTTTGTTTTCCAGCAGGTAGAAAACCTGCAGGGCCTTATATTCAATGAAGAGATAATGGACTGGATTACTTTAGTATTATTGCTAATCCTTCTGTACCAAGAAAGGTATGTGATTACCAAATGTCAAATTCATAATAATCCTAATTACAAATTTCCTTGCTACATTTGCAAAAGGCCCCAACAAGCTCCACTTATGCCTTTACTGGTATCTGAATAACCCTTGTTCTTCTATCAGTTTATGATACACCTTGTGGTTGCTGAAGGCAAGGGTTCTAATAGGAAAAGTTGAAAAAAACACTTGAGAAATACGGAGTCTTCAGCATTTGGAAGGTTGTAATATACTTTGAGTAATGCCTTTGTCAGTCTTCATGCACTATCTGAGTTATGATCTTTTGTTTTAGATTAACAAATATACACAAGGATTTCCAACAGAACACTCCTGTTAAAAATGCAGACAATGAGGTACCATGTTATGAATGTATTGATGTTATAATAATGTGGATGTAAGTTGTCACAAGATGACTGGCTAGATGTAATGATTTTCTTTTTCATTAGAAGCCATAGCGGTTACGTTTGAGTCACAATGGTTGAGTGATTGAGAAAACAGACATTTTAAATGTTAACTCAATTGATATTTTAATGTTTATATAAGATTGTTGTTTCTGTTACATTTGGTTTCATTACATTGGAGAATTGATTTTGTTTTCCAGCTGATTTCCGGTACTCGATACCTTGAAGGGATGCTATGGATTATTACTTTTAAACTTTGGGGTTGGTGGTAATCCTTTTGCACCAAGAAAGGTATGTGAAAGCAATCAGCTAAAAAGAGGGACACTTATTGGCAAGTGGGCGCTTGATCAAGGGGGATGCTTATTAATTTAAGTCAGCAATAGGAAAAACATTAAAAGAACATTTCTGTAACATCACATTTTTATACAGGGTCGGGGTCTATCCAAGCTCAACTGATATTATTTCCTTTTTTTTTCTTCAGGTCAATATGAAGAGCATTATAGATAGCTTCATTACAAGAAATAATAAATATTTATTTTTAATATAAGTGTTATTATTTAGTTGTTCAAAATGCTTTATTAGTATTTGAACTGTAAGTTATAGTGCCAAAGTGCCTTCAGTAAATAGTAAGTAATGTAATTTCTGACGGTTGAGTGACTAGGAATGAATTAGTCAGAAATTACTATTCTGATGGCACGATTGAGAGGTTTTAGTATTCTCAGGGGAGAGTTTTGAGTATTTAATGTTTTAGCGGGGAATATTAATCATTCTAGCTCAGTCAGTCTTTCTGTTTGCTGTTGTCAATTTAGTTAAATTTTTTCTATGGAGTTATGGGTTTGTTTGTACGAGGTTCCGTGCCACTGCATTAGATGGGGAATACATTTCCACATATTTTTTGGCCACATCTAAAGAGTGGTTTTTTAGTGGTTTTTCGTATCTGGCGTGGTACACTTTATTTTTTAAGCTTTTCAAGTTAGACTTGCTAGCATATTCTATGTTGTAATAAGTATATGTTACGACACATTGTTGTTGTCGGATGACTGACTGACCATTCCTCAATAAACTATTTCACATTGAATGTTTCGTGATAGTGTAGTCAGAATAATATTTATTGTTGAAGCGACGACTGTCTCGAAAGTTTTAATAAGAGTTATTGCGGACGATTGCTTGTTTCAAGGGACTCAAGAGACAGCAGTGAGATAATGTCAGTGGTGAGCTAGGATATAGACTGTGTTGGGCTGAATTAAGTTTATTGACGATAAGTATTGTACTGCTTTAGGATTCGCACCTTGTTAAGAACGTTACTCGCTGTTTAATAAAGTAGTCGAGTTTGTGGAATTGTAACATTTTTCTGTCGGTAAGATTATACTGTAACAGAAGTATTAAGAATTCTTGAGAAAATTTATCTCATTTCATCTCCCTTACTTCACCATTGATTAATATGAACCCAACCAATCTTTATTGAGGCCAAATCGGAAATCTAGTAAATTGTTTATTGGCTCAATACTTACTGATCACTCTGACTTCCACTTTCTTTTCATACTGGCAATACTTTCCCCTGGCCACAACCCTGTATGTACCCGCTGTCTCAAAACTGATCCGAGCTAATTTAAGTTTCTTTCGGAAAGACGACGAGCCATACCTTTCCCCTGATTGAATAATTGCCAAAGTGCCTTTAAAGCACCCTTTAACTCCCATGAGTGACCAAGACAGAATTTTACCTTACAGTATCTATACAATATCACGCAGACAAGTGATGAAAATAAAGAAAAATATTGATTAGGGGATTATTAGTTGATCCAATACCAAATTCTCCAAACTAACATCACATTCATTTGGTTGGTTTGGTTTCATCATCCTTCAAAATGAATTTACCTGAATTTGTTCCACTGGTCTTCAAAAGAGATACAAACAACAGCCTCCATTTGGTGCCACAATTCAGGGAGTAGGAGGGGAGGTGGAGAATGGGTTTCAACTGCTATGGAGTTGATTTCCGTCCAGTGGAAATAGCAATATTCCTTGTCACTTTGTGTTACAGATGCTGGGTTAAGTTGCAACTGGATGGTCTGAATGGCTCACTTGAAATTCTGTTCATCTCATGAAGTTTACATTTTACCTTACTTGTGTAGCAATTTTTAACAATCTGATATTTCTTAACTTTCCATGTATTCTGCTGTATAGCTCTCTCACTTCTCAAAGAAAATAAGTTTACACTTAAGTTCCATTGACATTCCTCATCAAACAATTTCAGCTAAAGACAGTTTGGTTCATTTGGTTTCATTTGTAACACATTTTGTTGCCTGGTGAATTGAATAATCTGTTCTATGGCAGAAAGCTCATACGTTTACATAGTGAAGTAAAGTAGGATTGCTCTTCAAGGTGTCTGTGCAGCAATGAACTTTGTTCTGACAGGAGTTCCGCAAGAATGGTACAGGGGAGGTTAAAATATGAATTAATCCTTTTCTGGGTTTGTGTTATACTAAAATTACATCTTCATTTACATCAAACATGTACATGACAGCTGAACATTTGGCATCCACTTAACTATCCCAAAAGTACATTCTGCACCTAAAAAATATTCTCTTGTTTCCACTGATATCCTTTCCCAATCACATGCCTTCATTGCTCCATTTATGTGCATTTGTCTACATAGCAGCTTTGTTTGCTAACATGGCAAATTATTTGTTCTCAAAGCCATTGGGGCAGTTCACACCATCCCAGCAGTATCCTGGTCCGAGGTTGAATCTGTTTGGGGGAGGGTCTGGGCCCTTGTGCACAGGTTTTTCTATCAAAAGATATGTAAAAGCATGGCAGACTATTTATCACTCAATTTATTTTTCCAAAAGTGCAAAAAAAATATCCTTGATGCTACTTGACTTATGCCAAGTGAGCTTCAAATTAAAGGGACAAAAGTATCTGGCAGTTATCAAGTGTTTTTTTTCTTCACAGTATAGCTGGCTTTACCAATCATGTTTGGTTAGAATTATTATTAAGCATGATTTTGACTGACTGAAGCAAAACCAAACCCAAAATGCATGTATTGTTACAAAAGCAAACCAGAGCAATCAATACGTCACTGAAACCAGGGGGAACCAAGGGTAACTTACATGTGAAGCTACCAGTACCTTAAGGGGGAAGTATGTTCCATAAACCACATAATGTTATTGCCATGATGAAAAATTGTAAGTGAAATTTGTGCTGAAACTGCAAAATGAAGTTCCAAAAGGAGGCAACACTTAGAACTTAAATTGATCACATTAACCAAACACACCTCAACATCAGTATGCATATTCTCCACACTGTTCTCTATACATTTCCTAAGGTGTTAAAAAAGACAATTTGTTTATGAATCAAGAGCTTCTTTAGTTGGTGATCATTTCCTTTATTTTTGTGCCCTTACTATGTAATCCAGGGATGATATTGTAAAGAAAATAAAAAGATACAAGGATCAACATCAGTGTCTGAGCAACTGTCCACCTACCCCCCCCCCCCCCCCAACCCAACATTAACCCTAACTTGTTATCAATTGACTTTAGTTGAGTTAGGGGAGGGGTAGGTGGGCAGTTGCCCGGATACAATTCACTCTCAAGGGTTAAAGAGTTAAACATCAGTCAGTGTGGTAAAAAAAAAAAACCATTTCAAAATTACTTCTGTGATAGACTTAGGAATACCCATAAGGTTCCCTTGAGAACAAAATCCATGTTGACAGCCAAAAGATGCACACCTTTCTTTCCTTCCCTTATGTTCTGTTTAGCCTTTTTCTGCCTCATATAAGCCAACATTGGATCATCATCCCTTTCCTGATCTTTCAATATGTTATCTAGGTCAACATCATCACAGTACTAAGCCAGTGGTTTGTCCACTTCATGTAGATAATCAAGAACCTTTTCCTCATTTTCTCTGGTTTGTGCTACCCTGTTGACAAAGAGAAAATGCAAAAATCATAGTTTAAAAAAACAACAACAACAAAAACAAAAAGTTTAGATAAGGTTTATAGTTGCCTAGAGTTTACAGTGCTCTCTCTCTCTTGATTTTGATATTATTTTTGGCCTAAAGGCACCACTCAGGATCAAGAGAGAGAGAAAAAATTGTTATTCTATTTGTTCTTGTTATTGTTGAAACAGTCAGTTATGAGATAGAAACAAGTGATGCAAGACTTCTATGTCACTGGAAACACAAAATTGAGAAAATAGACCTAACTACATTCCATGTGGCCTTATACACAGAAACCAAATGATCCATGAGTAGTTCTTCCATGCATTTAATTCAAATATTTGGAAAATTCTGAACAGGATAAAAAAATTCCACAAAAAAATTAAAAGCTCTCACATTTTGTTTGTTTTCTCCACATAAAAAAAACCCAGACTAGTAAATTTTTGCAAAAAAAGGGTTCTGATGTATAGTGCCCTTAATTTGTTTTAAAGTTATATTCTTGTTTTGTTGCTCTGGTTCCATGAATTCTAGGTTCCTGGAGATTTGAGAAACTCAGGAAATCTTGTGGCTCAATTTAAATATCAAACTTACCAAGTTTGTTTTGGATGTTGAAAGTAAACATCACTGTTACTTGCAAGCCAGCACTAGCATTCTTTCTGATCAGCACTCTGGTGAACCTGGATAACAAAAAATAATTGTGTAAACAAAATGTAAATTACAAAATACTTAATATTGAAAGGATAATGCTTTCCTGTACTGTGGTAACTATCTGCTGTGTTCAATAAAGTTTTCTTTATCTTCATAACGGAGCATAAAAGTGTATCTTGGTTGGACTGATTGTCTCTTAACCACATTAAAGGAGATGAAAAGCCAGATCATCCCAAAAGTAGCTTATTCATCAAAAGCAAATGTTTGGTGGCAACAGACAGCCACAGTAGTCTCAAATAAAATCATAAACCCCATCAATCTCTCTTCCAAAATCATTAAAAACCACAACATTGGTGGCAATGAAATATTTTAGTAATGTTGTGTGCAGTATTCTTAAAATTAATGGGAAAAAAACACTATATTTCCAAGATATCCACACTATCTTTTAAAAGGGGTGCTAATTAAGTCACAGATATCCATTTCTTGAAAAATTTATCCCACCATTGGAAACCTTTTCTTGGTTTCTCCATCCTTTGTGATTTTTGTCCCTATTGAGCTTATATTCATTTGTCAAATTTTTTTTAATATGCTTGGTGTCTATCTAAATTTACTCAAGGGAAATTCTGTAGTTTGATACAAATTGAAGACACTTTGAGCCCAGAAAAACACGATTGGAAATACCTTGACAATGCACCTTGATTTAAATCCATTATAATAGAGCTAGTTGAGAAAATGAACCCAAGGTGAGGTCCCCCTTTGTTAGTGAAAGTGAATTAAAGTTGAAAGTGCCAAGACTGAGGTCCTTTATTATTCTAACACCAATGACAAAGTTGAAAGGAATGTGAAGACATATGATCTTAGAGATTTACCAATCCTTCAAATCACCCAAGCTCTATGGATTACTCTTTATCTCCTCCAACAGTGCCACACTGGGCAACTTGATGTGTCAATCTCAGAACAAAATTGACGCAAATGTTCTAAAAAGTAGGTTTACAGACATGAAATTAATGCGAATTTGGTGCAATACAAACATCTCAATATACATACTTATAGGAAAAAAAACAGAAGCATTTCTGAAAAAAAATTTACTTCACTGTAGATGAACCCTAACACTAACTGCATGTGACTTCTTGAAAATTTCAAAAATTAATTCCCAGCAAGAAAAACCTCTCCGTCCAATTGCAAAAACACTGTTAAGTTTTATTAACACTATAATCATCTGAGATCACATCCAAATGCTCAATGTATTCTGTAATAAGACTGTCTGTGATAAATAAAAAAACTGGAACAAACTTCAAAGGAACAAGAATATTTAGAAATTCTAGATAATTTCACAAAAATACATTAATTTTAAGTCTTCTTCTACCTAAAAATCTAACTATTTAATCTTATTATGTCCATAAGTTCATGTTAGACAAGATATTTTTTGTATAGACCTCAAATTTTTTAAGTAAAAAAAAAAATATAGCTTGGAACCTCTACAATGCACTTGGAACAATCTATAATCTACCAATTATAATCATGCATTAACCCTTTACACCCTAACATCAGCATCCATATTCTCTATACTCTGCTCTGTATGTTTCCTTTGGTACTGACGTGGAGAATTTGTTTAATCAAAGTTTCTTTGGGTGGCGATCATTTCCTTAATTCTCATGATCTTAACGAATGACTTGACCATATTACTGAAGGAAGAAATTTTGATGCTGGTCACTCTCAGGGTTTGAAGGGTTAAACAACCATTGCTGCCATTTGTAATAATTTAAATACAATCTATAATCACCAACACAGTCCACTAAATTACAAAAAGGGAAAAAACTAAAACTTTGGCCTAGCTTTGAAGCATAATTGGTAGCATTTTTTTTAAATTATTGAGTGTAATTTGAATATAAAATAGAAATGTCTACAAATTTGTACATCTCTAAGCAAAATCTATCTTACATGTAAAAGTCTGCCAGCTCATTCGCATTTTCTTGATATATTACATAAACAAGCCCTTGAAATAATTTTGCTTACATACCTTTATAAAGATCTTTAAAGCGCCAGAAATATAGAGCATGCCCTGGAAAAACGAGGAATAACTTTAAAAGTTTTCCGACAACTTATCCCTCACGTGCAACAACATCTTGATCCCAGGTGCTTCTCGGCTTTCAAAAATACACCCATTTTTAAAACCGAGAGGCCCCTGGGAACGAAACTGTGTTCAACGGCGGTTCTCGACCGAGTCGCTCTAATGCATACCAAAAGTTGCAAAACCGGGCTGCCCGTATTCTGACCTTCTCCAGTTATGACACAAGCGCTGATCCTCTTTTTGTGCAACTTAACTGGAGACGGTTAGATACTCAGCGACAAATACAAGTGGCCACCATGGTCTATAAATCTATACATGGTCTTGCGCCCGACTATCTTGGTTCTCTTTTCACTAAATATGATCCTCCATATAATCTAAGGAACTCTGAAAACAAACTAGCTGTTCCATTGCCTCGCACCAATTTCCTGAAAAATAGCTTTAGCTATAACGGTGCGGTTATATGGAATAGCTTGTCCCCTGAATTGCGGCAAGCAAAATCACTTCAATCCTTCCGAAATGGTTGTCGCAATTTCTTCCTCTGAATCGACAAAACACACACGGCATCTATGTAAAGCAGAATTTCCTTATTTTTTTCTATTTTACTTTTAAATTTTAGATCATGTTTATATAGATTAAAATAGATTGTAACTGTAATAATAGATTGTAATAATATTATTATTTTATCTGATAGATTTACCGTGTCTAAATAAAAATAAAGTTCAAAGTTCAAGTTTATACCGTTGGAAAGACTGCAGGGACGTAGAAAGGCATTTCCTTTTGAGTTCTTAAACATGTAATGATAATATTTTGAATAAAAATTCAACTTGATTTTTATCGATAAATGACATCCGAGGAAAAAAATATCTGCGAAAACGAGAAATTGACAGATAAATTGATACTCTTGTAACAACTTTGAAACACTTATAATTAATGTTTGATAGATTCTTCATGTAAGCAATTGTCAGGTCACTATCTCTTACATTCTCAATTTATTTTTGTATTAAATCATTTCGTTAGTGTCTCGCGCACATTATCAGTTTTCTGTTGTATTCTCATTGCTACGTCAGTATCGCGCGCATTCTCAGTTTTTTTTTTCTGTGTTAAATTGTCACGTCATTATCGCGCACATTCACAGTTTTCTTTTTTATTAAATTGTTACGTCAGTATCGCGCACATTCTCAGTTTTTTCTGTAGTAAATTGTTACCTTATCTCGTGCGTTCTCATTTTCCTCCTGCTTTCTGTTGTTAAGTTAGCATCTCGCGTATTCTCGTTATTCCCTTCTAATCAATTGTTACCTTTGTATTTCACACATATAACAACAATCAACAATACAATAAAAACAGTACTTTATTTAGGCACGTAACTTCTTCATTTTTTTCCTGTAATTGATTGTTATTTTAGTATCTAGTGCATTCTTTGTTTTTTTTCCTGTAATCGATTGTTACTTTAGTATCTGGTGCATTCTTTGTTTTTTTCCTGTAATCGATTGTTACGTCAGCATCTTGCGTACTCTCTGTTTTCTCCTGTGATGGATTATTACGTTAGCATCTCGCGCATTCTCTGTTTTCTCCTGTAATGGATTATTACGTTAGTATCTCACGCATTCTCTGTTTTCTCCTGTAATGGATTATTACGTTAGTATCTCGCGTATTCTCTGTTTTCTCGTGTGATGGATTGTTACGTTAGCATCTCGCACATCTGTTTTCTAACATAATCTATTATTACGTCAGTTTCTCGCACATTCTCTTGTTTTCTCCTGTAATCGATTGTTACGTTTGTATCTCGCGCATTCTCTGTTTTCTCCTGCAATCGATTTTTACGTTAGAATCTCGCGCATTCTCTGTATTCTCCTTTAATGGGTTGTCACGTTAGTATCTCGCACATGCACTGTTTTCTCCTGTAATCGAATGTGACGTTAGTACCACGCGCACTCTAAGCTTTCTCCTGTAATGGATTATTACGTTCGTGTCTTATGCACTCTCTGTTTTCTCCCGTAGTGGATAGTTACGTTGGTATCTCGTGCATTCTCTGTTTTCTTCTGTAATCGATTTTTACGTTAGTATCTCCGAGATTCTTAGTTTTCTCCTGTAATTGATTGCAACGTTGGTATCTCGCGCATTATCTGTTTTCTTTTGTAATGAATTGTTGTGTAAGTATCTCGCGCATTCTCTGTTTTCTCCTGTAATTGATTGTTACGTTAGTGTCTCGCACATTCTCTGTTTTCTCCTATAATCGATTGTTACGTTAGTGTCTCGCGCATTATCTGTTTTCTTCTGTTATGAATAGTTGCGTAAGTATCTCGCGCATTCTCTGTTTTCTACTGTAACTGATTGTTACGTTTAACTTAGTATCTCGCGTATTCTCTGTATTCTATTGCAATGAATTGTTAAGTTAGTATCTTGCGCATTCACTGTTTTCTCCTGTAACGAATTGTTACGTTAGTATCTCGCGCATTCTCTGTTTTCTTTTGTAATGGATTGTTACGTTAGTATCTTGCGCATTCTCTGTTTTCTTTTGTAACGGATTGTTACGTTAGTATCTTGCGCATTCTCTGTTTTCTTTTGTAACGGATTGTTACGTTAGTATCTTGCGCATTCTCTGTTTTCTGTTGTAATGGATTGTTACGTTATTATCTAACACATTCTCTGTTTTCTATTGTAATGGATTGTTACGTTAGTTTCTTGCGCATTCTCTGTTTTCTGTTGTAATGGATTGTTACGTTAGCATCTTGCGCATTCACTGTTGTCTCCTGTAATGAATTATTACGTTAGTATCTCGCGCATTCTCTGTTGTCTCCTGTAATGGATTGTTACGTTAGTATCTCGCGCATTCTCTGTTTCCTCCAGTAATGGATTGTTACGTTAGTATCCCGCGCATTCTCTGTGTAATGGATTGTTACGTTAGTATCTTGCACATTCTCTGTTTTCTATTGTAATGGGTTGTTACGTTAGTATCTTGTGCATTCTCTGCTTTCTCCTGTTATGGATTGATAGTTAGTATTTCGCGCATCCTCTGTTTTCTCCTGTAATCGATTGTTATGTAAGTATCTCATGCATTCTGTTTCTTCCTTTAATGGAATGTTACGTTAGAATCTCGTGCATTCTCCGTTTTCTCCTGTAATCAATTGTTACGTTCGTATCTCACACATTCTCTGTTTTCTATTGTAATAGATTGTTACGTTAGTATCTCGCGCATTCTCTGTTCTCTCCTGTAATTGATTGTTACGTTAATATCTTGCGCATTTACTGTTTTCTCCTGTAATGGATTGTTATGTAAGTATCTTATGCATTCTGTTTCTTCCTTTAATGGAATGTTACGTTAGAATCTCGTGCATTCTCCGTTTTCTCCTGTAATCAATTATTGCGTTAGTATCTCGTGAATTTCTGTTTTCTCCTATAATCGATTGTTACGTTAGAATCTCGCGCATTCTCTGTTTTCTCCTGTAATCGATTGCTACGTACGTATCTCGCGCATTCACTGGTTTCTGCTGTAACAGATTATTACTATAGTATCTTGCGTATTCTCTCTGTTTTCTCCTGTAATGGATTGTTTCGTTAGTATCTCGCGTATTTTCTGTATTCTATTGTAATAGATTGTTACGTTTGTATCTTGCGTATTCTCTCTGTATTCTATTGTAATGGATTGTTACGTTAGTATCTTGCGTATTCTCTCTGTATTCTGTTGTAATGGATTGTTTCGTTAGTATCTTGCGTATTCTCTCTGTATTCTGTTGTAATGGATTGTTACGTTAGTATCTTGCGTATTCTCTCTGTATTCTGTTGTAATGGATTGTTACGTTAGTATCTTGCGTATTCTCTCTGTATTCTGTTGTAATGGATTGTTACGTTAGTATCTTGCGTATTCTCTCTGTATTCTGTTGTAATGGATTGTTACGTTAGTATCTTGCGTATTCTCTCTGTATTCTGTTGTAATGGATTGTTACGTTAGTATCTTGCGTATTCTCTCTGTATTCTGTTGTAATGGATTGTTACGTTAGTATCTTGCGCATTCCCTGTTTTCCCCTGTAATGGATTGTTACGTTAGCATCTTGCGCATTCACTGTTTTCTCCTGTAACGGATTGTTACGTTAGTATCTTGCGCATTCTCTGTTTTCTCCTGTAATGGATTGTTACGTTAGTATCTTGCGCATTCTCTGTTTTCTTTTGTAATGGATTGTTACGTTAGTATCTTGCGTATTCTCTGTTTTCTCCTGTAATGGATTGTTACGTTAGTATCTTGCGCATTCTCTGTTTTCTTCTGTAATGGATTGTTACGTTAGTATCTTGCGCATTCTCTGTTTTCTTTTGTAATGGATTGTTACGTTTGTATCTTGCGTATTCTCTCTGTATTCTGTTGTAATGGATTGTTACGTTATTATCTCGCGCATTCACTGTTTTCTCCTGTAACGGATTGTTACGTTAGTATCTCGCGCATTCCCTGTTTTCTCCTGTAATGGATTGTTACGTAAGTATCTTGCCCATTCATTGTTTTCTCCTGTAACGGATTGTTACAGGAGAAAACAGGAGTTATCGCCCACAGGAGTTATCTCACGCATTCCCTGTTTTCTCCTGTAATGGATTGTTACGTTAGTGTCTGGCGACTCGATATCTTGAAAAAAAAAAAAAAAACCAAAAAACAACAAACAATTAAATAATGTTGTTCTTATTTAAAGAGGTTGCCTTGACCTGACGCACGGTGACATTTGCAGGGTCTGAATTTTAGATTAGTATCTCACACGTCATCAGTTTCGTCGTGGGATCGATTGTTACGTTACTACCTCGCACGTTTTTAGTTTTTCCTGTGTTCGATTCTTGCTTAACAATTAGATTATAAACTCGAGATTTTTATCGCGTGATATTTGAAGGCTGAATCGACTATCATACATATCATATATGAATCGACTACCATACAAACCGAATCGTGAGGGAATAATACGGTAAATCTACTAGTCATTCAAAACTTTACACCATGACAGAACGCTTCATGTTTCTGTGCTTGTTTTTATTTCCAATCACAAACCGTGGGTCCACGCATCCTACTCACTGCCTGTTGTGGAATTGATGGCGAGTTGCTTGGCCATTCAGATTACAGCATTTGGATTGGTGAAAACATTGTGTTTCTAGACTAACCCCTCGGCACAAAAAGGTTAAGAAAAACAAGTATTTAATTGGCATTCAACTCCTACGATCGATTAACTTATGATAATAGTGTCATATTTCCCCAAGAAAAATAATTAAACTTGATAACGATTCAGCGATAGAACTTGATAATATCATGGTTCTTCAGCGCAACTGAGTGACATCGCCAACAATCATGTGACCGTGGCTCATCCCACGCTGATCTTTAAGGTTACTCAAACGCGTGCTCAATCTCCACAAAGGGGCAGGAGATGAGGTCATCATATAGTAACATGTATTCAAAGATCGCCAAGTGGTTCTTTATCTGTTCGGATTTGTTGAATGTTTTTAGGTAAGTTTAGACATCAGTAGAAGCTTCACCTCCCATAAGGACTCGGAAGGAAATTCTAACTCCTCGACCATTGGTACTGAGTTGCAACGGCTTTTTTAAAGCCCTTGTCAACCGAAGTAGTGAGAATTTGAAGTTACCTTCCTCAGATTACGTATGTTCATGCGCTACGGAGATAACCAAACTACATCGGAAAAGCTCTCAGTGATTTCTTGCCAGTGAAATAAGTCATTAAATAGGAAAAGAGGAGCAAAGAAGAATGAAAACGTAATAAAGAACTTTGGAATTCAGAAGCACGTGGCCGCGGCATCTATTGTTCTACATGTGAGAGCTTTAGACTGTTGCGTTTAAACAAACTGCGGCTTTGAAAATTTGAATGAAACGAAGATGGATGTGTTGATAGGCTAAACATTTGAGACTTACTGATCGTGAGGAGAGAGAGGATGAGATTAAAAGTCACGTTAAAACTAGAGGCTACTAGTTTATTTCGTTTGCTTTTCAGTCATAATTTATGCAGATATTCAGTTTCTTTCTCTTTGTCTACTTAAGCAATTTTTTTTGCTCGTTAGGCCGTCAAGTCATGTTGGTCTTAAAATATTCTAATCGTGCTTCGTAGTGCACTGTTTGGTGCGATCACAGTTACCTTCATTCGTGAAATTATGTGTCAATGATGACTTTCCACTTTGATTTCTCACCAGGTTTCGAGAGACATACTGTACTCACGCTGCTTGAGGTTATGGCGGCTTCTCTTGTCAAATTTCTTTGCTCCGAATTGGTACTGTAGATTGGTCGATGAATTACCAACTAGTACTGCAAAGTTTATCTTGGCTAACGGAGACAGGATGGATCAGAAGTTACTGTCGAGCAAACGTCATGAGAAACATTACTTGTCCCCAGACCTTGCCCGAGCACCGAACGTTCACATGACATATCAACGAAAGAGTATTTACTTCTGCTTTTCTTTGATTCTTTCGTTCACTACCTTCCGTCTCTTGTAAGGTAAGCAGGCGTGTTTTTTGTTTATCTGTAGTAAGGGTTCTTTTTTTGGTGATTTTTCACTTCATTACAAAGTCGTAATCGAAAAACGGAGTCGAAAAACGAATGAATCCTCCTGCGGCACGGAAAATTATCGAACAAAATTAACGCTTGACACACCGCATAGCTGCACGTGGATATGCGAACTTGAAAACAAATTATAGTTTTTAATCCGATGAGTATTTCTGCATTCTTTAAGTTGCCTTTCCACGTGCCCACTTATTCTCGCGTTTCAAAAGTACTTGTTATGTTTATGTGTAAATTGTGAAACATTTTAAGTTGAAATGTACAAAACGTACTTAGCACGCAATGAGCGACATTCATGGGGGAGACAGTCGGAATGAACGAAAAGATATTCGGTTTAACATGGTAGCTACTAGCCTGTTCAGTTTCATTAACATGTTATCCGCTCAAAGGGATAAAATGGGTACAAGAAACTTGTTTAAAAAGCCAAAACAAGACAATTCAGTACAAACTTCGCGTGACATTGCTAGGAGACATGTCGCGCGCGGGTTGTGCTTGTTTGAAAGGCATGGAGTGTTTGCACGCGTGTAAGAACGTGCGAAATTTTTTCTGAACACTCGACAACTCTGAGCAACTCTGAGGATGTTTCCATGTGACTGAAACAGAAAATATCGACCTCTTGGATTTCCTATTGCTCTAAGATTCTACATTTGTTCAAAAGTGCTCAAACAAATGTAAAAGATGCATTTTTGTGCTTTGAATTTTCAGTCATGGATGAACGTAACAGAAACAACCCTGACATGTTGCGAGAACTTAGCGACACCGAGGTACTGTATTGTGAGCGAATTGAACATTGTTTTGTTAATATAGTTGCCCTGATCATTTTAAAATTATTTTTAAACCTCATGAGAAAGTTATTATACACTCTGGCGCCTTCTCGACATGTGGATGTGCATCGATACGCTTCGCACTTGCCATTCTGTGAGAGGTTTATTTTTCTTAATTAAAACAAAGAAATCGCATATCCAAGCTAAGATACTCTTGAATCACCGCAGGAGCAGGATGTTTTGAATTTTGCGTTCAGGCTTAAGTTCCTCAACTTCTTCTCAGTTGATTTACATTCAAGAAAGATGTTGTTGTAAGATTGGCAAAGTAAAGTTATTCATCGTACTTTCCTAGAATAGGGTTGGATTGCATGAAGATGTTGTTTTATTACTTTTGCTGTTTGAGTTACTTGCTAATCCTATTTTTATTTGTATTTTAAATTGATCCTGTAGTTTTAATTGCCGCGTTTACCCATTCATCTATTTTTATTAACTCTTTTACTTATTTATTTTAACTGATAGATGTAGTTATTTATCTTGGGCCTCCACTGCCAAAAGCAATGTTTTTAATTTTACTTCGCAATAAAGGAATCAATTTGTAATCTTCTTGCCCCAAAGTCACAATAGACTGTATACAGTGAATAAGCCAATGCTTCAACACAGGTTCTGATTTAGAGTGCAACAAATTGACCACCTTAGACACAGCATTGATCCAAGTTCTTGTATAATACTTATCTCACCAAGTTTTTCAAATGTCCATGTTTTTCGTCTTGTCATGAGCGTGGGACAAAGAAAAAATTCTGAGTCCTTGAGAGGAATCAAACCTCAGATCTTTGGATTCTGCACTCCAATGCTCTGCCCCTGAGCCACAGACTCTACGGTGAGCATAGAAAAGGTGTGGGTGAAAAGATACGCTGCAATGCTAGAAAGTAACACAGGACACTGAGTAAAGTTTGGTACCCAGACCAATCCATTTGGTTTTCATTGCTCTGAAACACTTATTTCCCAGCAATTTTTATTTTGGATCAGGAAAGAATTGTTAGGGGAGAAGTTCACCCCAATAATCAGGAAGCCCAGCTGATGCGTGAACTCCTGGCTCAAGCCAAGAAGGCATTGGATTTTGCCTCAGGAGTGATAGATTTAATGGAACAAAAACTTCCACCTGAACCAGAACCTGAACCTGAACTGGAGCCTCAACCTAAGAAGAAGAAAAAGTCTCACTAAAAGAGAGTGGTATGTAACTGACCAAATCAACATCTTTCTTTAGTTACCATTTGTATTAAGAAAGGTTGTAACTATTGCTGAAAGATGTGGCTCAATTAAAACCCTGTCATTTTCAAAAGCAGACCTTGTCTTATTAAATGCAGTTACACACACCACAGTAAGGGCATTTCCTAGGGTAGATCTTTCTTTGTTGTATTTCATGCATTTTTTAAGGCATTGTGTTCACCAGTGCTTACATGCAATTTGTGACTTGCAAATGTCATGCAACAGAGCCCTTAAGTCTCGCGCATTAAGCATGAGACTTATGGTTCAATCTTACGCTTTCACATGGAAGTTTCTATTTCTCATGCATGTATAGTTTATGATTGAAACTTCTGATTTTGAGATAGCAAATAGCTGCTGTAGTTAATTTTCTATCAAATGAATAATATCCTTTTAAATATTATTTACTCCCTGTTCCCTTTGTACTCACTTAGAAGACTTTCCAAAGGTGGTCATTCTTGCACAGAATAAAGGAATGCACATCTTTAGTGGCTACTTCATTTTTTCAAAACTTTTAAGGGAAGCAGACCCTAATACCCCCCCCCCCCCCCACTAGTAAGGGATGCCTACTGTGTCTCACTCTTTGCTAGCAAATCCATTTGAGAGCTTGATCTGCATGCAACCTCTCCTAGTCATGAGGTCTGATTTTATTTCCCTATAGGTCCTATAGTAATGGGCAAATCAGTGCAAAGAAGATTTTGAAGTGGTTATTGCTTGCAACCATATCACAGAGTACTTATCTCTTAATAAGAAACATTTGATATGAGCATATTTAAGTGCATGCATGGATTCTTCCTTGTGCATGGCTTTGGTGTGAAAGATTGCTAAGCAATGGATTACTTGGATTCTCTGGCTTGTGTAGAGCACTGTCTTAAAGACCAAGCTAAGCATTCTTTTGCTGATTTCTTTTAACCTCTGTGGCACCTATTCTACAGTGTCTGGAATGTCAACTATGTTGATCATAAAATTTTTCCTTTCCACATTGCCTTCATTTTTCTTGCAAGGTTGTGATATTTTATTGCCTTTATTACCACTGGTTTTATTAATTTCATTCATGGATTGATGTGAATATTTTTGTTTGTCTTTCAGTTTGTAGATAAGCCAAGTTCAACTTGTCCTCCTGATTTCTCTCACTTGATTCCTGTTGTGTAGGAGTATTATTTAGGTGACCTTTGTGTAGATCCTGTAGTTTTAGGGACAACTGTCACTACCATAGCCTTAGTATAATAAATTTTGTATAGTCCTCCAATCCATCATAATTTGGGAAAGCTTTTATTCAGTGGTTCTATTGGAGTAGTTTGTTGTAGACAAAGCATTGACAGTCCTCTGGACAAGTAGTTAAGCATATCTGTACGTGAAATTATTGTTAGACATGTGACTCTCAAACTGAGTGAATAACAACTAGTGAATTTAATGACCAAATAGGGGAAAAAGTAATGTGACAAGTGACCAAAGATAAAATTATCTGAACAGTTATCAATAACACTAGGTGTGTCATAGAAATTTCCTGTTTGTCTTAGGCAATTGCTTTGGTTTTGTATTCTTTATTTAGACCTTGTGGGACTTTGCATTCTGGCTTTATTTAGAAAAATGTTCTCATTTTAGTAGCTTTCTGTTGATATTATTTGTCTAGTTTGATCCTAAGCCTAACAGCATTTGTACATGTTTTATAAGCTTGCTCATTTTGCTATTGTTTCCCTAGTGATTCACTGTATCACAGCTTGAATTTCTTTTTCAATCATTAGTTGTAAATATTTCTCTAAATTCAGTCTCACTTCGTGCTGAGTCATCGGCTGTTACTGTTTTTTCTCATTTTAAACTGGACTAGCGTTTGCTACATAATTTTGTTACAGCGTAACTCCTGATGTTAACCTTTGGTTGTGTATTTCGTGTGATGGTTCGCAAATTTTATCGCTTTTACTTTTTAAATTCATTTACATCAATTGATATGGTATTTAGGCTTATCTTAGATTGGTTATTTTCCATTACTTTAATGTTACTCATTCCGGGTTTTCTCCTTAATTTATTGTTCGTCCTGATATTCCAATAAACTCTTTAACCTTAAACTTGAGGTGAAAGTTTTGTCTGCCTTACATTAGGATTTTCGGAAGATTTTCGGAGTGATGCCTTGTTTTTTGTTTGTTTGTTTCTTCGTTTGCTTTAGGTTTTTGTGATGCACATGAAACGGTAATTACGCTCAGCAGTTTCAACTCCCTTTTTGGTGATTCGTTCCCCTTACCATTTCACCCCGAGATGGGAGAGGTACTCTTCGGAATTCTCGACATTATTCTGACCCTATTTCTCTACGAACCGTTACCATTTTCATACATAAAATTATCTTTTGTTTGGGAACCCATCGCACTTTTATATAGCATAAATAACTTTAAGCTAAGAATAACTACCACGAGAACATGAAAACAATCTTAAGTAACCAAGTGTTAATCAATTGTACAGGGTGTTCAAAAGTTTGTGCCCGTTTTGGAACATAGATGGAAAAAAATTTTCTGTCGAGGTTTCCTTGCTAAAAGGACGTAAAAAAAAGTTGGTGATTTCACGTCTTTTGTTCTGTAGGGGACGGCTAAGCAATGTACGTGTTTCGCAATTGTTCTGCTTATTAGATATTTTGTTTCTTTTGCTTTCTCGTCGCCGTCGTGGGTTTTTTTTCAAGTTCCTATTGTTTTTGGGACCAGATCCTTGTCAATAATGCTCCGGAAATTTTGCACTGGGTTAAGGACTGGTGATTTTGCAGGCCACTCATTTTTTCCTGTAAAATTGGGTAAGTTTCTCTGGCTTCATGTCTCATTGAATTTGCAGATGGCATTCCGTTTGTCAATCTTGGTCCATCTTCCATTAATTGCTCCAGTCTCTGAACTATCATGTCGCCACGAGTGCACAGTTCCTTCGAACGAAAGATCCCGTCTCAAAATTTTGCGACGATTGCTAGGCTGGTCGTTACAGCCAGGAAGGATCCAGAGGCAATAAGTCCGTTTTCCAGTCTTTCTGATCCCCAGTTAAATTAAAACCAAAAAACGAAACGAGCGCCCTGTTTCGCCCTCCCTTGAGGTACCAAAAGTAAATAAGCGCCCGGGCGTTAACTCGAATTATTATGTTCTGCGAAAAAGGCAAGAAATAGCGGTTCCCTAAAGGGATCATATCTCCTTGGGAATTTTATATTTCTGACCTGTTATTTTAACAAAGGAGGTAAGTTTCTAAAGAAACAGTGGTGCTACGTCGGTAGGAGAGTATAGCAGGTAATTTAGCGTTAACAACTGAATTGAAAATGTAAATTGGCCACCGTAAAGAGTTAAAAGACTGACGTTTCGAGCGTTAGCCCTTCGTCAGAGCGATTTCCAGTTGACCAATCGCTTTGAAGAAGGGCTAACGCTCGAAACGTCAGTCTTTTAACTCTTTACGGTGGCCAATTTACGTTTTCAACTCAGTTTTTAACACAAAATTACCTGTTATTTTAACAAATTTGTCAATTCATGATAATTAAAATAAGTGATTTGAGCATTATCACCCTCAGCTTGATTTTCTCGTGGTCACGCTCTTAAGTCACAGCCTGTCATTCCGCCCAAAATTATCCATGTTGCACTTAGTTTCACCTAGTAAGCTGGTGACTTGACTCTTGCGAACCCCAGACTACATCGTTCTTGGATTCGGTAACCGAGAAAAGCACTCAGTACATTCATCTGTGAAAAAAGAAATTTTCCCATTCTTCTGCTGTTCTTTTTTTATAAGAAAACCGAGTTTGGCGCCAATTGTTACACCAAATGATTTCGTAATTAAAACCTGTTTCATCCGAGTACTGTCCATTGTGACTGCATGATGGGGAAGCAGTAAGAGTATTTAGCCTCTGGCCGGATCCTCTCAGCATAAATTCGGTTTTAGTCATATTTAGAGTAAGTTTGTTTGCTTTAACAAAGTAAGGCATGATTCAATGTTGCCTACATCATTATTTGCATATGGGAGATGCGTTTCATCGGCGTACATCCTCGGTTTACAGTTTGACAAAAATTTGGAAGTGAACCGAGGATGGTCCACCCCCCACGAAAAGGGGTGTGACTTTGGCAGATTTCCGGTCTTCTGGAGTTTACCCTGTAAATATCGCATAAAGGCACACAAATGAGGTCGGCACACTCCCGAATACGTCTCGCAGATACTCTGTCTAGGCCAGTTGCTCATGAGTGAAAGGACTTTGCTTGCATTGGATCTCTAAGGGCTTGGTTAGTGAAACAAATCTATCCAATGAAAAGGCAAAAATTTCGATTCACACCAACCTTACTTTCTAGTACATAAAAGGCTAAGTAAAGACGCTATGAGATTCGAAAAAATAAGAAATAGACATAGCCTTGCTTTTGCTCGAACTTGGTGAACGTGAAATATGTAGAAAGGAAAATGTTCTGTACGTGCGAATCAAATTAACCCGACGGAAAAAAATTAACGTGCATGCTTCAGCTCTTGCAATTAAATATAACTGAGAGTGGGAGAACAATTTATAAAAAGAGAGGCCTTGAGGCTACTCAGAACAAATTATTCGGCGTAAACATGCGAAGAGGCTATAAGTTTCCTTCCCTCATAGGAGCCTGAAAAATCATTCAATCGTGACAGCAGAGCTGAATATTCAACCAAGCGAGTATTACTAAGTTGAATTTATTTAGAGTTTTCAATTCTTTCCCTTAATGTTTTTGTTCTCTCATTGTTGAGTTTAGTATTTAAGGTTTAGTTTTTACAGGTCAACAACAGCCGTGAACAGTAGTTATTTTTTTTTACGTACTCATGTATGTAGGAATGGATGTATCTACACTCATGTGATCGTAGTAACTCCGACCTCACTGCATCATTTCCCCCAAAGTTCTTCAGGTTACTAATATTAGATAAGTTGCCACAAAGGTTAACATCAAATTGCGATCACACCCAACATGGCTCGAGGAATATACTGTTATTCATTTGCTGCGTTTCCTTTCATCTCTTCAGGTGAGTACAAATATCATTAGAGGCTTCTCTTCCTAGTAAGTAATTTACAACTAAGGTGAAGAACTTCTGCATCAGAAAGTAGTTGAAGTAAATTATGTGGGGGCTTTTGATGCGTAACTCTGCTTTTCATATTCCCCTCATTTTGATTCAAGATTTCCTTCTAAGAGTCATAATGTGTTGTACTAAAGTGAAGAAATGAAATAATTGAAGTTGAAGATACGTTGAAGTTGAGGCTAGATTGCTGGGTCAGAAATGATTCAGAAACCGGAGAATGCAATTACCTATGCCATTAACTCAGTTACATTCACATCGAAAGCCGTAAAGTTGCGAAACTTTACTGAGAAAACCGTCAGCAGTTTCTCCACGGTGAAAGGGCTATGAAGATAATCTTATAAAGGAGGGAAAAGGGCGCAAGGCATATGTAAAACGACAACATGGCTACGACATTACCGTTTTCCTGACACGTGCTCTCGCACTCGCGTCACCGCATGTCATGTCGGCATGAGTTACATTCAACAGCGGCTTTGAAAATTTGAAAGTAGCCATCGCTGTATTCATCGACTAAATTTTCCAAACTTATTAATCCTGATGATGAAATGGACTTCAATTGCCACAGCCTCATCACCCTGCCGATTTCTGAGAGTAAGTATTGTATAGGCGAATCATGTCCGTGTGGCATAGCGGGCACTCTTACTCGTCGAGGAAGAAGAAAAAGAATTCAACCGTGGATCATCCTAGGATCAGGATACGTTACTATTAACGCTAAAACATCTCTCGAGTATAGATGATGTTAAGAACACGAGACATCGTTACTCGTCAGCTTTGGAGTTAGTAAATGCAACTATATCAAGTCTTATTTTCCCAGGCGATGATCCAAACCTTTTGCTTTCAGAGGCATAAACTCGTGTAGGGAATGAAAATATCCTAATTATGATTTGTAGTTAAATTTTTTTTGCGATCATAGTTATCTAGTGTCAATATACTTTGTGTCGATAACCATATATTGAATTCCTTCCATTTTGATTAATCCACAGGAAATTCAAGTGAGAGAAAGTCACGCTTCAGCTTAAGTCATGGCCACCGTTGCCAATGTTAGAATGAAAAGGATTTTGAACGAGGATTGGTCGAGAAACCAAAAGACAAAATAATGAAAAGTTAAGCTTGAGGATGGTAGAAAACTCTCTATCTTTAAAAACAACAACATCAAATGCAAAAGAAAAACGACACAACAAAAAGCAATAGGAAATGGGCTAAAGTGTGACGAGTGACGTCACAGACTAGTTTCCAGGCATGCTCCATCATTCGAAACGCTGATGATACTTGAGTTGCCGATCGATCAGGTCTCAAAACATGCACCAGAAGGGAAAGAGCGTCTACCAAATCTGATCGTCTGTCGAATCTCACGGCTGAATCGACGATATTTTCCCTTTTACTTCAGGTAAAGTTAATTCATTTATTTTTACAAGGTTTTACCTTCATTTCGATTTACTTTGAAGAATATCCTTAATCGAAAGAGCGCGAAACGTCGATCTCAATGCAAAATTATCGTGGATGATTTCGAACTGCGAATTTCCACGTGGAACTCGTGCAACTGAGACTTGGTCCAAATCTAGGTAACTCGTGGAAATCCAGAAATGGGATAATAGCGTGAGGTCGCTTTTTTTCTGTTTTTAAACTAGTCAGCCGCTCAAAGTGATGTAAATAGCTCTAAACGGCTCTAAACTTGTATTTTCTCCATCAATCATTTCTTAGTAAATACAGTCAAAACATCGATCACCAAACTCGCAAAGAGATGTGACGAGCTAATCTTCCCCAACAAGCTCCACTTATGCCTTTACTGGTATATGAATAACACTTGTTCTTCTATCGGTTTACGATACACTTTGCGTATGGAAGGTTGTGATATATTTTGAGTAACGCCTTTGTCAGCCTTTGAGCACGCTCCGAGTTATGACCTTTTTTCCTTTCCGATGAATTTCCTCTTAATTTTTTTCTTCAAAGGGGACAATTGGCGCATCAAAAGTATGAGATGAAACAAACATGTTTTTCGTTGAAAAACAAAAGCTCATCTGTTGACTGTGATATCTAAACGAAAAAAATTCGTATGTTGCAAGAATGCGCACGAGAATTCGCTTGGTGTCACGGGCGAATGTTATGCGCAGTACAAGATGCGCAGTGTGATACGAGGGGAATCACCCTGAAAGACTATGGCGCGCAAACGATCATCTGGAATAGTCACGAACTCTAATAATTGGTTTTGGAATTTTCCATTATGAAACAAATATAGGCTATGGAGTTCTTATTTCTTTTACAACCATAGTATTAAAGCTTTTGCTTTTGTTTTAGATTGACCTAAGCTCGGATGGATCGTCCGGAGAAAACGCCGGAGGAGAATACTGACGACGAGGTACAATTTTGTGTATATATTGATGTTGTAGAAATATGATGGATGGTGGTTGTAACAGGCTTACTGGGTAGAAGTAATAAGTTTCTATTTCATAAGAAGCTATTGCGGTTACGTTCGAGTCACATTCATTATTCTGCACTCGATAGGCGGATGTTTTACGTTCCGTGTCCGTTCTCCATCGAATTAGAATTCTTTATTAACATGTATGACAGACTTTAGGAAATATATCAGGGTGATGGATAAAGCAGAGAATAACCAACGTCCTTCTTCAGAATCACTCTAGATTGTTGGCTACATCTGCCAACAGTTGAGAGTGATTGAGAAAACATACATTTTAAATGTTAAGATATGTTGAAAAACCTATTATTCAGTGCAATATTTATAGCAATCTTAGATTTCTCAACATTTCTGTAGTTTGTCTTGCATGTAAATGCACTCACAGGGTGCTATGCTTGTGGTTAAATTGGTTAAAATGTCTTCAAGTATAGACTATTGAAAGCATCACATGATTTGGAAGATTCTTCAAGGCTGTCATCGGTTTAGCATGCAAAGAAGTATCCCTTCTTCTTCCTTTTTAGAGAGGAGTACTCTTCAAAGTCTCAAGGGCAGTATTATTTATGATTTAGGGAGAATAACAGTTTTTGAGGCAGAAAGTTTCTTTTTAAAAAAGTTGTGCCAACACAACATTAAGTTTTTCATTTTGGACAAATTGAAAAAAAAAAACCAATGAACAAGGCATGATTACATTCATATAGTGGGACACAAGAACAAATATGACAGCTAAGACAAATCATCTGAACATGTCTAGTCAAATAGACTTATCAACTCACACTACATAGTTTGCTGATACTAGCACCAGGCAAGGCACTTGTCACTTACAAACCTACTAATGGCCTAATGGTTTTCTGTAGATCAAAGGCAGAGCATCAGAGTGTGAAATGCAATAGTCTTGAGTTTGACTCCTTTATCCCATGGTGGTGACAAAACAAATATCATCTTCATTCAATGACTGAGCCCAAATTAACCATCTTTCTTTTTTATTTGCTCACACAACCCTTTGGACATGGTTGATCCTGGCAATATGCAGGCTGCTTGACACTTTAGAACCTAGTTAAGGCCTACTTCACCTTTGTGTTCTCTGTAACTAAATGTAAGGGTCTGGGGTTTGATTAATGGTGGAGACTCTGATCTTTTGTTTTTCTGATGCTCGTAAAAAAAATGAACATCTTTCTAATTACCTTAGATATAATTGGTCTGAATGACACTGGATAGTTTTTCCCAACATGTGTTCCTGCTTTCCTAACACTATTCTATTTCCAGGTGAGGACATTGCAATTTGGTCCAGTTTGCCGTTAAATTTTAACATGCAAGATTGTAGTTTTTCTTATCTTTAGTTTCATTACATTGGAGAATTGATTTTGTTTTCCTCTAGGAAGAAAATGTCCAGGGTACTTTATACAATGAAGAGATAATCTGGTTTCTGCACCAAGAAAGGTATGTGATTACCACAATGTCAAGTTCATAATAATCATAATTACAAATTCCTTGGTACATTTGTTAAACATGCACTTATAGGGTAACAAAAAATAGTCTCAACAAAAACTTATTTGTGTAAATATGATTTGTTTGCATTAATATTTACCTCTTATCCTCAACATACTCAGTTTTTACATCTCCCTGATCTCCTCCTCTAACAATTATTATATCATTCCATAAATAAGACCAAAGCCTCTGTAAAAGGCCAGCATCAAGTGTCATCAAATAGTGACATAAAAGTAGTTGTCCTTAGACTAAAACTAGAGCCTTGAAACATGTTGGATTGAGCAGCTTACTCAAAAGAATGAAGGGAGTAACCATATCTGTGATAGACTAAAATTTTGAACTAATCAGTTTGAAACTTTTCTTGTATTTTCCCCACTAATCATTTCTTAGTAATTACAACTAAAAAATGGATCACCAAACACGCAAAGAGATATGACCAGCTAATCTGCCCCAACAAGCTCCACTTATGCCTTTTACTGGTATTTGAATAACCCTAATGTTCTTCTATTGGTTTACAATACACCTTATGGTCGCTGGAGGCGAGGGTCTTAATAGAAAAAGTTGAAAAAAAACATTTGAGAAATATGGAGTCTCCAGCATTTGGAAGGTTGTAATATACTTTGAGTTATGCCTTTGTCAGTCTTTGTTCGTGCTCTGAGTTATGATCTTTCCTTCCTTCTGATTGATTTGCTTTTAATTTTTTTCTTCAAAGAAGACAATTTGTGCATAAAAAGTATGAAATAAAATGAAACATGTTGCTCGTGGAAAACAAAAGCCCATCTATTGACTGTGACATATAACCAAAAAAAGATTTGCATGTTGCAGGACTCGTAAGGCGTCACTGGCTATTGTTATGCACAGTACAAGATGCACAGCGTGATACCAGGGGAATCACCCTGACAGACTATGGCGCGCAAATGATGAGACCGATTTACGCATCTGGAACAGTCACAAACTTGAACAATTGGTTTTGGAATTTTCCATTATGAAAAAAATATAGGCTATGGAGTTCTTGGTTCTTCCATAACCATAGTATTAAAGATTTTGCTTTTGTTTTAGATTTACAAGAACATACATGGATCGTCAACAGAACACTCCAGTTGAACATAGTGATGATGAGGTACCATGTTATGAACATATTGATGTTGTAAAAATATAGATGTAAGTTTTAACAGGATGACTGGCTAGATGTAATAAGTTTCTTTTTCATTAAAAACTATTGCGGTTACGTTTGAGTCACATTCATTATTCTGCACTTGATAGGTGAATGTGTTACGTTACGTATCCGTTCTCCATCAAATTAGAATTCTTCATTGACATGTATGACAAACTTTAGAGATGAAAGGAAATATATCAGGGTGATGGATAAAGCAGAGAATAACCAATGCCCTTCTTCAGAATGACTCTAGATTGTTGGTTACATCTGCCAACAGTTGAGAGTGACTGAGAAAACAAACTCAATTGAGATTATCAGACTAAGATATGTTGAAAAACCTATTATTTAGTGTAATATTAATAACAATCTTACATTTCTTAACATTTCTGTAGTTTATCTTGCATGTCTTGCATGTAAATGCACTCACAGGGTGCTATGCTTGTGGTTAAATTGATTAAATTTCTTCAAGAGTAGACTATTGAAAATATCACATAGAATTTAGAAGATTCTATGGGCTGTCATTGGTTTAGCATGCAAAGAAGTAAGCCTTCTCCTTCTATTTCTGAAAGAAGTACTTCTTAAAGTCTTAAGGGCTGTATTATTTATTATTTCAGAGAGAATAATTTTCAAGGCAGGAATTTTTCTTTAAAAGAGTTGTGCCGAAAACAATATTTAGTTTTTCATTTTGGAAAAATTAAAAAAAATCAACCAACAGGGCATAATCGCATTCATATAGTGGGATGAAGGATAAAAAATGAAAACCAAGATGATTCATCTGAACATGTATATTCAGATAGACTTATTAGCTCACACTACACAGTTTGCTGATACTAGCAGCAGCTAAGGTGCTTGTCCCTTGAAAACCTACTAATGACCTAGCTTAAAGCATCGAGTTTTCTGTAGATCAGTGGTATAGCATCAGAGTGTGAAATGCAATAGTCTAGAGTTTGACTCCTTTATCCCATGATGGTGACAAAACAAGTACCATCTTCATTCAATTACTGAGCTCAAATTAACCATCTCTCTCTTTTATTTGCATACACAATCCTTTGGACATTGTTGATCCTGGCAATATGCAGGATGCTCGACACTTTAGAACCTAATTAAGGCCTGCTTCAACTTTGTGTTCTCTATAACTAAATTTGAAGGTCTGGGGTTTGATTAATGGTGAAGGCTCTGATCTTTTGTTCATATCATGCTTGTGAAAAAATGAACAACTTTCTAATTACCTTTATAATTGGTCTGAATGACACTGGATGGTTTTTCCCAACATGTGTTCCTGCATTTCTAACACTATTCTATTTCCAGGTGAGGACATTGCAATTTGTTCCAGTTTGCCAGAAAATGTTAACATGTAAGATTGTTGTTTTTGTTACCTTTGGTTTCATTACATTGGAGAATTGATTTTGTTTCCTGGCAGCTAGAAAACGTGCAAGGTACTATATACAATGAACAGATACTCTGGTTCGTTACTTTGGTATTGGTGTTAATCCTTCTACACCAAGAAAGGTATGTGATTACCAAATATCAAATTCATAATAATCATAATTGCAAATTTCCTTGGTACATTTGTTAAACATGCACTAATATAGTAACAAAGAATAGTCTCCACAAAAACTTATTTGCGTAAATATGATTTGTTTGCATTAATATTTACCTCTTATCCTCTACTCACTTTTTTTACATCTCCCTGATCTCCTCCTCTGGCAATAATATCCTTCCATGAATAAGTTAAGATCAGAGTGTTTGTGAAAGGCCAACATCAAGTGTCATCAAATAGTGACATTGAAGTGTGAAAGTTATTTTTAGACTAAAACCAGAGCCTTGAAACATGTTTGATTGAGCAGCTAAATCAAAAGAAAAAAGAGAGTAACCATATCTGTGACAGACTAAAATTTTTAACTAATCAATTGCAGGGGTTACAAAAATATAGAAATATGTTTTGCTGAAAAGAAAAAACCTCCCATCCATTTCTTATTGGTCACCTTTTTTTATAACACCATGTTTGAATACTGGGTTGTATTTCCTCTTAGCTCAATTAATGTTTCCTTTTACTTTCTTCAGGATGCCAAGAGCATACTATTAGATACCTTCACTGGAAAAACACATTTACTGTTTTAAAATGTTTTAATTGTTACAAATTCTTAATGTTTCCTTCTTTTATTGGAAATGTAAATTCCTTTGTTTGCAAGAGATTGATGTTATAATGTTAATGACCTAGGATAATACAATAGGACAATAGAGAACTTGATTAAGTGCAAAGGTTACATAAGGTAACACATGTCCTAGAGCAAAACTTTAAATAGACAAGTTGCACGCATTTTTGTCAGTTGTAGCTTTAGGATTTAGTAGTGTATATTAAAGTTTGGTTGGCTGATTTAAATCCACAGTGTAGTGATGTTATTCCACACTTAGACATAACAATTGAACTTTAATAACTAGAAACCAGATAAGGTTGTGTCTGGACAAATTTATGGGCTAAAAATTAAATCTTGTATAATCAATTATTAGTGATTTTAAATTTTTTAGCTCTAGCTAAGGCCTTATCACCAATTTACTGTACATTATCTACTTTTAATAAACTAATATGGCTTAGCCTTTAAGAAATGTCTCCTGAGACTCATGCTCTGTAACATATAGCTGCTGAAATGCTTTTTAGTTGTTACTGTTGCCATGATTGTTCTATTATGACCTGCAAAACGATTTGATGCAATGCTTATGTACTTAACACTCTAGAAAACAATCATAGAACAGGAACAAAGCAGTTACCCTTGTGGAAGACACAGGGGCCCTTTGCTGGGTTATTGTGTTGTTAAACTCTCTTCACCCAGGAGTAGAAATGGAAACTGGTGAACTGTTAAACCTTTAACCCCCGTGAGTGACAAAGACAGAATTTTTCCTTATTATATCTATACAATATCATGTAGACAAGTGACAAATTCTCCAAACTAACAAAATAATAATTGTTTGGTAGACAGTGAGGAGAATTACAAATGAGATCTTGGGAGTTAAAGGATTAAGGAAGCCTGAAAAAATGATGCGGGTAGTAGGGGGCATTGATGTTCCTCAAGGCAGTTTCTTGGGGCCACTCTTGTTCAACATATTCATCTATGATTTAAAGTTTGTTGTTCAAGTTTCTTCCTTGCATGCAGAGGCTCTACGCTGGTGACACAAAAGCTTATGCATCAAATTTTAACATTAAAGCTTTGGAACTCTTTCTTTACTATGATCTGAAGAAGCTTATTCATGGTCTGGCAAATTATTCCATTAAGTTACAGAAAAAAGATTCTTAAATTTTTTTTTGACGAAATGAAGGTTCCAAATATGATATCAAATCAATAAAAATTATGCAAGTGTCTTAGAAGTCACTCAGAATTTGATCTTTTTCTGACACATTGAGTTTTGACTGTAAGTGTCACTAGCACACTGGACATGGTTTTCCATGGTATTCCATGGTGAGCAGTTTTTATACATTTTGGTGAAACCAACCCTGAACTTTTAAAGGAATTTAATAAATTTTACTTCTCTTGAATACATCAGCTTTTACATTATATAATCAGATAGTTTGGTAATAAATGTTTTTTGGTATGACTATGGTTGACTGTAAACCATAGTCACTAGCTAAATGTGATCATGGTCAGACACTTTATAAACAATAGCAAGAAAACCTAAGCTATTTTTCGCGCGCAGTGTCAGTTTTCACCTGTTTTCGATTGATATGTCAATATCTCGTGCATTCTCTGCTTTCTCTCCTGTATTGGATTGTTGTGTTGGTATCTTGCGCATTCTCAGTTTTCAACTTCATTCGATTATAACATTCCGCATATTGCGTGTTCTCCGTTTTCTCCTGTATTCAATTTTTTCTTTAACATTTCGCGCATTCCCAGGTTTCTCATGTATTCGATTATTTTCATCCTGTATGAATATGAAACGGGAATATAAAGTATATTACCATTATCATCACTCTTGAGGGAAATGAGAAATTAAAAAATGACAACAATGTCAACAAAACAGTCTGAACAATCACGTAAGAGTGCGAGCGGGCTAAAACGCCAAAATCTTTACTCTAGCACAGTCTGAACAGTCAGCCTGAGCGACAGTGATAGTAGTTCTTTCTGTGATTCTTTCTCCTTATTGAGTACATCGAGCTAATGCTTTTGGTGCTTTCACGTGGTAGAATAGCGAGCGTCGCGAGATTTGGTTTTATCACACATCGTGGACACTCGTGGATATATCGTGGACATATACCAAGCAGGACGCCGTTAGACATCTGCATTTTTATCTTTGCTGAGTCGAAACAGTTGTAGCCGAAACGTCCAGAACAATATATTTTTTGGCCAGTGTCAACTTTTCTAAATTCTTTTTACCAAAATTTTTAATAAGCCTGGCTACACACCGAATATTTTTACTTATACACTCATGTGACCGTAGTGACTATGATGTAACGCCTATAGAACGCCTCTTCAATTTTGATTTCGTCCATATTGGAGTTGAAGGACTCTTGCTGGTGGGCGATGGTAAGATCGACCAAAGTTGCATTTCGTTGGGATTTGTTTGATTCTATCAGGTAACTACAAGTATCATTATAAACTTTTCTAATTAAGAAGTATACGTAAAGAAATTCTAAATCTAGAGCTTTAGTTGCCCTAAAAAGGGCTGGAGAAAGCTGAGATTGTGTAACATTTTCAAATTACATCGAAACGTGTGATCTTCAAGAAAATTGCGAGACCATGTGGAAAATTTCGCTCGTAATTCTCGATTTTGAAACAAAATTTTAGAAAGCGGTAGGAATGAAAAAGGAGTGGGTGAAATGGACAAAAAGGTACACGTGGCTGCTGCTCTATGGTTTTACTGCTCACAGTATGACAAGTTCTAACACAGACCGCTGCTTTTGCACATACAATACTAGTTCGCGAGGGGCGATCAGATCTTCTTTGTATACCAACCCTACCAGACTCAGTAATTTTCAGGAGAAAAATGACGCGACCAAGCCTTATCAATAACTGATTACTGAGAATTAGTTTTGATGTACAGTGGAAGACGGATCAGTTCACTTGCTATGTGAGAGTCTTCTGTAGAAAAGGAGAAATGAGCAATCGATCACGGATATTATTTGGAAAAGGCTTCGAAAAAACTTCCAATGAAGTATTTTGGGGTATGAACCATGTTCAAAACAGAAAAGTACTCACGCCTGCCTAAATTATGTGTGTCTTGAAAACTATATGCACACTTTGAAACTTAGATAAGTTCATCCATCCTGAATTTGAAGGTAAAATATCATACTTTATAAAACAGAAGAAATGTTTTCATTAATATTATAATACTTTTCGGGATCGGTCAGCTTGCGTTTCGACATTTAACACGTGTAATTTAGCCATGGTCGAATCACGAGTAGGTAAAATCGCTTTCAGAACAGAAACATGTCTTTTCATTTTTATGGTGATACGTCTCTTTTTATTGCCGGTAAATTGCTTCTAAATTTATTGTAAATTTTTGTTTTGTTTTGTTTTATTAATGTTAGTATGGTTTCATTAAATCTGTCAACAGTCAGTCGGATACACGCTAACTCTGAGGGCTATGGCTATCGGTTCTAACCTTTCATGTGTTAGATTTGGAACTTGGATTGATCACTTTATCACCGAAGAGAGGCAAACATGGGCAATAAATCTTACTGAAGAATGAGGTCACGTAGTACCGAGTAACTGCAACCCAGTCTTTTACTTTCACGCGCGGTTTATTTATCACGCTCACGTGTCCTTCCATTGACTTCATGACCCGATAATATTAGGAAGTGTCATACTTAGGAAGTGTGATACTCAGGAAGGTAACTGAATTGCACGTTACGTCCGACAAACCCCAATTTCCTGAGGATCGCACAGATTATCAGGTGAGCGTATCTCTCTGTTATTTTGAAAATTTTCCTTCTACAGAGCCTTTTATGAAATGATTTTCCCCAAAAGGAAATTGTTCAATTCAGCGAACTCGATCGGGTGCGAACGAACAAGATCCTCTTACGCCGAAAATTTTGCGCAGATAGTAGGCCTGTCGTATTTTTCATTCAAAACAAAAAGTCGCCAATTGTGTGAACAGCAACACATCCTTTCCCCATTTCCTTTCCACTTGCAAACATTTCCTCGAGTGTAAAAATACGCACTAATCTAAAAGTACATAATTTTCTAAAAATTTGTTCCAAATTTTACCATTTACGATGTACGAACTTGGCGCTTCATA
The DNA here is from genome assembly GCF_036669915.1 of Pocillopora verrucosa. Lineage (NCBI taxonomy): Eukaryota > Metazoa > Cnidaria > Anthozoa > Scleractinia > Pocilloporidae > Pocillopora > Pocillopora verrucosa. Next base: position 15,378,125 of record NC_089320.1, on the reverse strand, counting down.
TCGTTTCCAATTTACCTTTTTCTGGAGGCAGAAGAAACCACGATGAATCCAAGCTGTTAGTCGATCTGTTGCTAATGTAACTCAGCCATGAGAAGTGATATAATGTGTAACCTTTGAACGAAAATTGAAAACAAGTCTAACCATAAGTTCGCGTGATTTTACAAAGGGAGACAAGGGACACGCACTGTAATGTAACTCGACCTCGCTTTGAAGGACCTTGCGGGCTACACCAACTTTACTCTACACGTTAACGATTACTTGTGAAGTAGCCACTTGCAAAATTTTACCTCTGATGCGATAACCTAGAAGGAAAATTGATTATTTTGAAACCATTATCAAATAGAAGCTATGAGTATGCAAAAGGAAAAAAAAAAGCTTTGATTTTCTTGAATTTTACGTTCCCACACATATTTTCATGGGAATTTTGCTGAATTTTTTTTGTTACAGATTCCAGAGATGGATAGTCGACCCAATCCAGGGCCTAAAATCCCACAAGAGGATTTAGATGAAGAGGTACAGTTTACCATATTGTGAACATGATAATATTATTATTTTTTTAAAGAGGTCACTGTAACGAATCCTGCAATCTGATTGGTTCTTTACCCGGTCGGTTTTTCCTGTCTGTTTACCCGTTCTGTTCTTCCTTTCCCTGCCCACGGGCCATGGTAACGCCTTCGTGAATCGCCGGTTACATCCCAAATTTCGTTGTCATTTTTCATAAATATATCTCGTTTTCCCGGCTTGTACCGTAAGTTACACACAGAAACTGAAGGAAATTTTTGAGCAAACAAACGAGTAAACTCTCACAACTTCAAAATAAAAAATTTGAATTTACTCACAATTACTTTCCTCGCCGTTTACTTAATGAACAGAGGTAAATCTTCGTACATGAATGAATCGTCGATGAGAGTGAATAATACTTTCCATCAGATCATTGACTGTTTTTGAAGAAAACATTGTCGAGACAGTCCTTGCCAAACTATTTCCGTTGTTTTTCAAATGTTCTTACGCATTTTTTTGTTACGCGCTCTCTAATTGACAGGTGTCAGATTGTGACAGGTACTTGTAAAAATAATGTTTCAAAGTTTGTTTGGAAGCCTTTTAAATCACCTTTATCGTTACGGAAAATGAAAATGTTTAGCTGAGGCATCTCTCTCGAATTTGCATCACCTCTATTTTAACCACCATTTACTCGCTCAAAAATTGTTCAGTTCATGGAAGATCTTGCCGTATTTACAGCCCTAAATCATTCGGGTTCTCTCGGAAAGAATTTCGTCGAGTTTAAAAAAAATAAATATGTTATTTACCGGCTAAGGGTCGGTCCGTATGTGTGGCCTCGGTCACAGTTTTTCACCATACGGACCGGCAAGTAACATATATGTACGTGTGCGATACAAATCCAAACGAGTATACCCGCCTGGTGCTAGTGGGTAGATTTTCCTATTCTTTTCTGTAACGGACAAAGTGTGAAGCTTTGGTTGTTGTGGCTCTCTATTTGCCTTTGGTTTTGTCATTAACAAGGCTGCAGCTCGTACAGAACAATTTAGAGGGACATTTTAACAAAAGAGTATCACAATAACTGTTGTGTACTTTTTCAAATTTCTTTTCGCAACTTTAGGCCACTTTGCCATTTTAATGAGTAATATTGATGTTTTTATTGCTAGTCTGAGTTGAGATATATTAACCACATGTTCCACCTATTTGAGGACAAAATAAAAGGCAGATATACACTATGTATATTTTTGGATCGTTGCATTTTTGAGAACAGGAGTAAATAGATATATAATTTTCTTCCTTTCAACTTACACAAAATAGAATAAGAATAACATTATAGATATATTCTTGTCACTTGTTTTCTTGCAGTTCCTCTACTTATCTCTTTGCAGAGAAATTAATGGTATTATTATAATTTGGTCCATTTTGCTTTGAAACCTAAACCCTTTGGATGGAATCACTGATTGCTTCATTCAAAGAAACTTGCTCTTGAACCTTTTTCAAACAGATTGAAAACCAACGCGGTGTTATAATTGCTGAAGAAATCTTCAACTTGGAAGAAATTACACAGCAACTAGAAATGATGAAAGTTCTACTGTCCTTACTGCTGCTGTGTCTCCACTTTCACAGGTAAATTATCAGAAACAAAGATCGTTTACTAAGAAAACATTTCTGAGGTACATTTGTTTTACTTGACCAAAAAAGTAATGCAAAATGAAGATAAAAAAAAAAGATTAATGGCAGTAAATTTGCTTTGGTTATTCAAATGTTTGTGCCCTTCACCTCAATAGACTTAATTGGTTTCATCTGATTTCCTGCTCTAATGGTTGTGGAATGATGCCATGTATGATTTAAATTTAAAAAAATGGTAGAAGCCATTGACAAATGTAACCTAATACAGACCTAATAATTTGGTAAATTACCTTTCATATATTTGAATTAAATGTTGTTTATGCTACTTGATCAAGATCTTAAAAATCTATTCATGATTGCCTACCACTTAGATTTTTGGGTGAAAATCAAAAGCATCATATTGGTTATTATGTATTTTTATCAAGTCTACTTTGGTGTTTAAGTTATAGAGGACCTTGGGTGAAGCTTCATCATTTGGTAATCCTCACTGGTATAAGTCTTTTGTGACTGCTTTTTAAGTCAGTAAGGGACAAGAGTTTTACTGTTGTCTCAACTGCTTTTATTTGCAACATATATTTTTTTCCTTGTCATATAATTAATTTAAATGAGGAATTATAGATGATACCGCCTAAAAGGCTTATCTATGGCTAATTTTGTAAAAAAAAGGTGCTGAAAAAAACATATTTACAAGTAAATATAGGGTGGTTAAGAATCCCAGTTTTCTTGTTGGGGGATACCAGTTGACAATTCATAACTCAGCAAAGGAATTAAATTTTGAACATGATGATCAGTCAACTAAGAACAAATTCTGTGGGTGCATGATGGGAAGCTCAAGTTAATCAGTTGTTCAGTCTTACCAAACACCATGCCAAGGTGTCTATGCTCAGCTCACTCAAATGAATGTTTTGAAGACATTGTGAAAAGTGACTTGTGACATTGTTTTATTCATTTTCAGCGATGCTCCCTTTGAGAGAGATTAGACTCATAAAAATTTGACAAAGAAAGAAGGTAATATTACACTTACATCACTTTTACGCTGATCAATTTGACTATCACCTGAGCCTGGGGGGTGAGGAATTTGAACCTTGCCTGGCTGGGGTGGGGAATTTTAACTGTGTCAAGTCTTTCCAATGGAATACAGGTCTCTTATCTTTCACTATGGTGGTTTTAAAGGTGAAGAGTTCATTTGAAAGAAAGGGTTCACAAGGGCTAGGTTTAAGCTTGGTCAATGAGTAGAAATACATTGAGCTGAGCTAAAACTTGACCCCAGAAATGTTGGATGGGTAGAACACACTTAAGAAAAGTCCTTTTTCTTCTTACATAACTCAGTTAAAGTAAAAAGGAGTCTAACAATTGCTTTTGTTACAGAGAAAAAATTTATACCTGTGTTTTATACCTATGTTTGAGACACAATTCCACAAGTCATTATGGTATATTGATGTTTTGCTGAATTGATGTAAAAACTCCCATTCTTAGAGGTCACCTTTTTAAATATAACACAGAATTTGAATACAGGGTTGTACTTCATCCAAGTTCACTTAATGTTTTCTTTTTATTTTATTCAGGTTGATATCAAGAGCGTAGATAGCTTTGCTGCAAAGAAATATTTTCTAAGTCCTATTAATTAGTTGTTAGTATATGCTGCCCTAATTTTAAAAGATAAAATTTTAGAACATGGCAAAGGCTTTCATTTGTATTATCCATAAAATATATGGCACTTTTATATAACTCAGCTTTGAAGTTAGCCTTTTTTAAGTCTCGAAATTGTAAAGTATTTTTAGTAGTTTTCACTGCCATGCTTTTAATAGATTGTACTTATGCCCAGTGTAAGGCTGACTTGTTTATATTGTCGCTAAACTATGGTTTGGCTTTGAAGTAATCCTTTGTCAGTGTCATGAACTTTAAGTGAGTCAATTAAAATGCATTTTAGTGGTTTTTGCTGCCATATTGTCTTCATGTCCTGCTAAAGGCTTTGATGCAATACTCATGTACTTTATACTCTAGAAACTAACCTTATTCTGGTTGTCATGACTTTCATCTCCCCTCAAAATGATCTTTACTGAATTTGTTACATTGGCCTTCAAAAGAGATACAAACAACAGCCTCCATTTGGTGTCACAATTATGGGAAAAGGAGTGGGGAGGGAAGAGGATAACCTGCAATGGACTTGATTCCCATCCAGTGGGATTAGCAATATTTTTTGTCCCTCAGTTCAACAGAACTGGGATAAGCTGCAGCTGGATGGGCTGCATGGCTCAGGTGTAGACCTTTTCAAATTCTGTACATCTGGAAAATTTTACATTTTACTTTCCTTGTGTTGCAATTTTTAACAATCTGATATTTATTAATTTCCATGCTGCTTTATACCCCTCTTACTCCTCAATGGAAATATATTTTACATTTGTGTTATTTTACAGAGTTACAAAAAACTGTTTCCTTAACAAACAAATTTCAGCAAAAGACAGTTTGGCTCATTTGGTTTTATTCGTAACACATTTTGTTGTCTGGTGAATTGAATCATCTGTTCTGTGGCTGAAATCTCATGACAGGTCATAAGTTTACAAAGTGAAGTAAAGTAGGATTGATCTTCAAGGTGTCTGTTGAGAGCAATGAACTTTGTTCTAATAGGAGTTCCACAAGAATGGTACAGGGGAGTTTAAGAAATAAATTAATCCTTTTCTGGGTTTGTGTTATACCAAAATTTGATCTTCATTTATATCAAACAAGTACATGACAGCTGGACATTTGGCACACCCAACCATGCAAAAAGTACATTCTGCGCTAAAAAATAGCCCTTGTTTCAACTGATGTACTGTTCCAATCACATGTCTTCAGTGCTCCATTTATATGAATGTCTGTGCAGCAGCTTTGTTTGCTAACATGGCAAATCATTTGTTCTAAAAGCCATTGGAGCAGTTCACACCATCCTAGTGGTATCCTGGTCTAATGTTAAATCTGTTTGGGAGAGGATCTGGGCCCTTGTACACGGGTTTTTCTTTCAAAAGGAAAAAAAAGGGGAAAAAAATATATGTTAAAAAAAACATGGCAGAGTATTGATTACTAAATTTATTTGTTCAAAAGTGCAAAAATAAAAAAAATCCTTGATGCTACTTGATTTAAGTCAAGTGAGCTTCAAATTAACCCTTTAATTCCCAGAAGTGATTAACATGGAACTTCTCCCTATAATATTCATACATTATCCTGCAAGCAGATGTTGAGAAAACTTCAACTTATTGGGAAGAAGTTATCTTGATCTAACACTAAATTCTAATAACTGATTTACAAGGAAATGTGTGGCAGCTAGAGAGGAGAATTAACAACGAAATCTTGGGAGTTAAAGGGTTAAACCCCTCATACTCTAACATCAGTGAGCATATTCTCCACACTGTTCTCTATACATTTCTTGAGGTGCTAACAAGGAAAATTTGTTTGTCAATCAAGAGCTTCTTGTTTGAATGAGTAGGTGATCATTTTCTTTATTCTTGTGGCTTCAACATTTTAATCAGCAATGAAATTGTACAGAGGAATTAAATACCAGTCACTTTTAGAGGTCAAAGGGTTAAAGGGACAAAAGTACCTAACAGTTAAGATCTCATAAATAACTCTCCTCACTGTTTGCCATACAGGTGGAAAAAAACAATGAAGCAAAATAATGTAGCTTACACCTCTTATATTCAGATGAAACTTTACTTTAAACAGTGTTATTTCCTTAAGTCTGTTTAACATCAATAAAACTCAACATAAATGATTTTCTGCCTGTTGGAAAATCCTTATTTCATCAAAGCCTATACATTATCAATGTTTTCTTTTTACACACAGGCTACATGCACAATCTTATTCCAGACACCTGCTATTCAGTTAATTAGTATCAGTGTCTTCTCACGCCTATCGTTATTTGGAACTAAAAGAAATGCAAATACGAACACGCAGAGCAAAACATCGTGAACTCAAATCAAAGGGCTCTGAGAGCCAGCTCATTCATGTAATGGATAATTTTTATTGTATCTGTTATTGCTGGTCATGGGAATTATTTGGGGTGACCTCCCATTCAGAAGCTAATTTCTTGGCCTATGTCCCCTCCTGTGAAGCCCCATTTTTTCTCATGCATCTCCCCTAAACCCCAGGAGGATCCCCATAGAATTCTAGTAGTCCCTTAATTGAGATTTTTCTTTATCCTCATCTCTTGTCTGCTTTAATATTGTATTGATATTGTAAGGAGAAATTCTGTTTTAGTCACTTGTGGGAGTTGAGGGGTTAAAGTAAATGTGCATAGGACAGGAATAGGACCCCTCCCTCTGCTAACCTCTAATCAATCACACCTGTCCAGCCAGATCATTTGATTTCTAAATTCTCAATTCTCAGCGGATTTTGTAAAACTAACTTGTAAAGTTCACAGGGATTAAATGTTTTTTTAAAATACCCTGCTCAGGTTGGCCCAGTCACTAGTTATAACTACAGAAACATAATACCTGGCTGGTGTGGCTAGATGAGAAACTTTTATAATGAAATATATTTACTGTTAAAAGTACAGTGTTCTTTTTTCCACATTGTGATTTCAAAAATCATTATGGTATGATCTTTTCACATACAGGATTTCCCCTCACATGAAAACATTCCTTCATATCATGAAGCCAGTGCCTGGTAGGTCTTTCACTTCATGAAGAAAGGAGCTCAAGAACTTTTTACAAGTTCCTATTCCAGTCATAGTTTTACACCAGTTACTAATCCAGTCTGTTGGCGCTGTTTCCTTCTTAATTATCCCTTTTGTTTCTAGATCGGTAAGCTTAGCTTTTACTTCGTTTTGAAGGGCTACCGGTATCCTTCTTGAAATGTGCTGAACAGGCACTGCTGTTGAGTTGACTGTGAAGCTACTACAGCTGATGTGTCTGAGTCCCTCAACGACATCTCTGTGATCTTGTAGTATACTTTGTGTAGTTAGAGGGACATGCTTCCTGTGTAGGCTTAGGACTTCGGCTAAGGAGTCCCAACTTTTGACAGGTTTGGGCAAATAGCAAGGGTTTGTTTGAACCACTGAATACTTAAAACTCGAGAACTTGAGTTTGTGAACCGTATGTGACTCCAAGACTGACTACGCCCAGAGGATTCGTAATTTATCGATCAAACAGCAGGAGCTTTGTTTTGCTTTGTTCCAAAGGTGGATTCCTTGTGTAATGATAGATAAATCTCTGTGGCTGAGTACATTGCAAGTCGCACCAGTATCAAGTTGGCACTTGCTGGGGGTTTCATGCTTGGCTTGTTTACTGTAAAAGCTGAGGGTCGCAAACCATCGTTTACCATAGAATTCAACAGTCGAGATTTATTCAAGTTCCAAAATCGATTCCTCGGAACGTTTCATAGTTTTCTGCCAGAAGATTGACTTCACTTTTCTTTCTCGTCATGCAGACAGAGGCGAAATGATGCCCTTTTTGACAGAAATTGCATTTTTGATTGTACACTGGACAATCCATTCTTTTGGTGTGACGCTGTTGTTTACCACAAAACTTGCACTTTTTATTTCCAGAATGGCTCTTCTTCTTTTGTGATTCCTCTCTCTTCTTTCCTTCTCTGTCTTTGCCACTTGACTGCCTCCTGAAATCCTTGCCTTTTCCTTTCTCTGTTGCGTTTATTTTTTTCTTTAGTTGGTCCATAGTCGGTTTTCACGGACGCCGTCTGCTCACTGATCAGAGCGGGCAATGTCGAGAGCTTTATCGAGTGTGAGGGATTTCTCTCGCAGAAGCTTCCTTTTTGTACCCTTTTCGAGAAGGCTAATGGCTAATCTATCGAAGATTAATTCATCATCAAGTAATCCAAACCCACACGACGATGCATATTTTCGTAGACGAGTGACGAAGCTGTCAACGGACTCTCCTGAATTTTGCTCACAAGAATTGAAAATATACTGCTCGTAAACAACATCGGGTTTCGGTTTCAAGTGGTTTTCCAACGCAGTCATGCATGCTTGCACGTTGTTCCTCTCTTTGGCAGAAATGTTGAGGTTAAGAAATGTTTGAAGACAGTCTTTTCCCCATCACGGAGCGAAAAGATGCTAATCTTATTTTTGAATCTCGTTTGTCGAAGCCGGTCGCAATTTCATAATCCTCCCATTGTTGACGAAAAAATTCACAGTTACTCACAAGGTTTCTCTTGAAACCATTGGAGCAGGCGCAGCGAAATTAGATGGTGCTCATACATGGCGCGGATGTTGCCACAGTCCGAGGCGATTTGGATGCTGTGACACAGGTCGAGCCAGTAGTCATTTGCACACTTGCGAGCAATCCTCTTGACGTTGTTGCGAGCAGCTCTGTAGGCAGCCAGTGTTTCCTTGGAGGGCTGTTTCTTGTGCTCGAGGAGTGCGGTGCTCTTGGCAGTGATGGCGGGCTTCATCTCCTTGATCCCCGCCTCGAACCAGTCTTCACTTTTTCTCTCCCGCATTCCGAAGGCGTCTGAGGCCGCCTCATACATGGTGTCTCGGATGTAGTTCCATCGCGCTGTGGCACTGTCAGTTGGACAATCCTCTAAGGCTTTCTCCATGGTCTCGGCAAAGCGTTCACGCGGTCCTGGGAGTGAAACTCTGGCTGTGCCAATACGGGGGCGTCCTTGCTGTTTGGAGCGATGAATGCGCTTGGGCTGGAGACGCACCTTGCTGCAGACCAAGGAGTGGTCCGTGTCGCAGTCGGCACTGTGGTATGTGCGAGTGATGAGCACGTGGTTGAGCAGGGACCTCCTGGTGATGACGAAGTCCAACTGGTGCCAGTGCTTGGATCTGGGGTGTCTCCAGGACACTCTGTGCTGCGGTTTAGTGGAGAAGAAGGTGTTGGTGATGCACAGACCATGGAAAGTGCAGAGTTCAAGTAGCCGCTGTCCGTTCTCGTTAAGCTTGCCCACTCCGAAGTGTCCTATGCATCGCGGCCATGAGTTGTGGTTCGAGCCTACCCGGGCGTTGAAGTCTCCAAGTAGGAACAGGTCTTCTTTCTGTGGGATCTCTCTGATCTTGGCTTCAAGCTCCTCGTAGAATGCATCCTTAGCCTCGGCTGTAGCGCAGAGTGTGGGAGCGTAGATGCTGAAGATGTTTGCTGGTCCAGAGGGGGTCGGGAGGCGGAGAGAGAGGATCCTTGCAGTCCCCTGAGAAGGAGGCTCCATTGAAGACAGGAGGGTGTTGCGCACTGCGAATCCGACCCCGTAGAGGCGGCGCTCTTCTGGCTCGAGTCCCTGCCAGAAGAAGGTGTAGTCCTTCTCCTTGAGACTGCCACTAGCGGGGAGGCGTGTCTCCTGAAGGGCGGCGATGTCGACCTTGAGTTTGGACAGCTCACGGTCGATGATGGCGGTTTTTCTGGCATCATGGATTTGCTGGAGGTCGTCAGAGAGGCCAGGACACATTGTTCTGACGTTCCAAGTAGCAAGCTGTAAGGCTGGTGATTTCTTGTTTCTTTGTTGTTTGCCTGGTGCGGGGGCTTTACAACCTGCCTGTCGGTTTTGCCTAAGCTCCAAGCACCCAATGGAGCAAGCAGGTTGTGGCGGGGTAGCAACTCAATTGTCCTGGGGCTGCCCGGCTTGAGGCGGGCGTTAGCTACCCAATGGGGCTCAAAGACCCCTCCCACCGTCGAGAGCAACCCCTGGCGCCCGGCTCTACGCCAAACGAGCCTAGACTTATAACCGGTAGACTGCTGCTCTCCGTGTTGTGCCTACGCTGGTCAGCGAAGCTGGAGTGACCTCTCCAGGTGCAGGCCTGGGCGGAAGATATGGAAATCCTGGTGTGCCCAGTCGCCAGGATCCCCCTCTCGGCGTTGCTGGTAGGGTCCGACGGAAAGGACGAGCCGATACGGTCGGTGCCAGCGCAGCTGCAGGAGTTGCCGGAAGGTTTCACGTTGTTCCACCAGCCGCCTACGGGGCTCTACTCCGGATTTTCTGTAAGGGTTTACTCCCATAGCCTTCACTTCTCCCAAAGCAACCACAAGGCAGTGGTGGTTCTGCGGTAGGTAGTACTGGGTTACAGGGTACCAGTAGCAGGCAAAATATGTACCAAACTATTAGTGATGTAACTCCATCTCGCTTTAAAGGACCTGGAGGCTAAATCTACTTTCGGAATACCTTCATTTTTTCACACATTAACGATTATTGTAGAAGTAGCCTGCTTGCAAAATTTTACTTATGGTGCGATAAACCAGAAGGAAAATTGATTATTTTAAAACCATGATCAAATGGAAGCTATGAGTATGCAAAAGGAAAAAAAAAGCTTGGTTTTCTTGAATTTTACGTTCAGACATATTTTCGCAGGAGTTTTACTGATTTTTTTTGTTACAGATTCCAGAGATGGATAGTCAACCCAATCCCGGGCCTAAAATCCCGCAAGAGGATTTAGATGAAGAGGTACAGTTTATCATATTGTGAAAACATGATGTTATGTACATAAGCGATACAAATCCAAACGAGTACACCGGCCGGGTGCTAGGAGTTGGATTCCCCTATTCCGTTCTGTAACGGACAAAGTCACGTTGAAGCTTTGATTGTTGTGACTCTCTATACGCCTTTGGTTTTGTCATTAACAAGGCTGCAGCTGGTACAGAACAAATTAGACAGACATTTTAATGAACTGAATGTGTTGGCTTGTGTGAGGGGAACTAACTCGTGATACGATCACCTGAAAAAAATTACTCGAGACCACGCTTACAATCAAGATGGCTGACTCAGATTAGTGCGCCGTACAATACTACGATACTAGACCACGTGACAGGCGCTCGACTCTCGTGTAGAAATAAATAACTAAATCCGATCGTGCCATAATGTGGCTACACAATTTGTGTAAGCCACACAAAAATGAACATCTTTCTTATTACCTTACATATAATTGGTCTGAATGACACAAGATGGTTTTTTACCAACTTGTGTTGCTGCATTTCTAACACTATTCTATTTGCAGATGAGGACATTGCAATTTGTTCTAGTTTGCCAAGAAATGTTAACATGTAAGATTGTAGTTTTTCTTATCTTTGGTTTCATTAAATTGAAGAATTGATTTTGTTTTCCACCAGGAAGAAAATGTGCAGGGTACTTTATACAATGAAGAGATACCAATGTTGGTGTTTGTTACTTTTGTATTGGTGTTAATCCTTCTGCACCAAGAAAGGTATGTGATTATCACAATGTCAAATTCATAATAATCATAATAATATTATAAATTTCCTTGGTACATTTGTTAAACATGCACCAATAAAGTAACAAAAATAGCCTCCACAAAAACTTGTTTGTATAAATATGATTTGTTTGGATTAATATTTACCTCTTATCCTCAACATACTCAGTTTTTATATCTCCCTGATCTCCTCCTCTGACAATTATTACATTGTTCCATGAATAAGTAAGATCAAAGCCTTTGTAAAAGGCCAACATCAAGTGTCATCAAATAGTGACATAAAATTTTTAAAGTTATCCCTAGACTAAAACCAGAGCCTTGAAACGTGTTTGATTGAGCAGCTAAATCAAAAGAAAAAAGAGAGTAACCATATCTGTGACAGACTAAAATTTTGAATTAATCAGTTGCAGGGGTTACCAAAATACAGAAATATGTTTGGCTGAAAAGAAAAAACCTCCCATCCATTTCTTAGTGGTCACCTTTTTTTATAACACCATGTTTGAAGACTGGGTTGAACTTCCTCTTACCTCAATTAATGTTTCCCTTTTACTCTCTTCAGGATGCCAAGAGCATACAATTAGATACCTTCACTGGAAAAATACATTTACTGTTTTAAAATGTTTTGTTGCAAATTCTTAATGTTTCCTTCCTTTATTGAAAATGTAAATTCCTTTGTTTGCAAGGGATCGATGTTGTAATGTTAATGAACTAGGATAAAACAATAGGACAATAGGGAACTTGATTAAGTGCAAAGGTTACATAAGATAACACATGTCCCAGAGCAGAACTTTAAGTAGACAAGTTGCATGCATTTTTGTCAGTTGTAGCTTTAGGATTTAGCTGTGTATCTTAAAGTTTGGTCAGCCAATTTAAATCCACAGTGTAGTGATGTTATTCCGTGCTTAGACACAACAATTGAGCTTTAATAACTAGAACCCAGATAAGGTTGTGTCTGGACAAATTTATTGGCTAAAAATTAAATCTTGTATAATTAATTATTATAGATTTTAAATTTTTTAAGCTGTAGCTAAGGCCTTATTGCCAATTTACTGTACATTATGTACTTTTAATAAACTAATATGGCTTAGCCTTTGAGAAATGTCTCCTGAGTCTCATGCTCTGTAATATATAGTTGATGAAATGCTTTTTAGTTGTTATTATGACCTGCAAAACGCTTTGATGCAATGCTTATGTACTTCATACTCTAGAAAACAATCATAGAACAGAAAAAAAGCAGTTGCCCTTGTAGAAGACACAGGGGCCCTTTGCTGGGTTATTGTGTTGTGTTCTTTAGCCAGAAACTTTACTCTCACAATAAACTCTCTTCATCCAGGGGTAGAAATGGAAACTGGTGAACTGTTAAACCTTAAATTCCTGTGAGTGACAAAGACAGAATCTCTCCTTACTATATCTATACAATATCATGTAGACAAGTGACAAATTCTCCAAACTAACAAAATAAGAATTGTTTGGTAGACAGTGAGGAGAATTACAAATGAGACCTTGGGAGTTAAAGGATTAAGGAAGCCTGAAAAAATGATGCAGGTAGTAGGAGGTGTTGATGTTCCTCAAGGCAGTTTCTTGGGGCTACTCTTGTTCAACATATTCATCTATGATTTAAAGTTTGTTGTTCAAGTTTCTTCCTTGCATGCGGAGGCTCTACGCTGATGACACAAAAGCTTATGCATCGAATTTTAACATTAAAGCTTTGGAACTCTTTCTTTACTATGATCTGAAGAAGCTTATTCATGATCTGACACATTATTCCATTAAGTTACAAAAAAGTGATTCTTAAAGTATTTTTTTGACGAAATGAAGGTTCCAAATGTGATATCAAATTAATAAAAATTATGCAAGTGTCTCAGAAGTCACTCAAAATTTGATCTTTTTCTGACACATTGAGTTCTGACTGTAAGTGTCACTGGACATGGTTTTCCATGATATTCCATGGTGAGCAGTTGTTATACATTTTGGTGAAACCAACCCTGAACTGTTAAATTACTTTAATAAATTTTACTTCTCTTGAATACATCAGCTTTTACATTATATAATCAGATAGTTTGGTAATAAATGTTTTTTGGTATGACTATGGTTGACTGTAAACCATAGTCACTAGCTAAATGTGATCATGGTCAGACACTTTATAGACAATAGCAAGAAAACCTAAGCTATGTTTCGCGCGCAGTGTCAGTTTTCACCTGTTTTCGATTGATATGTTAATATCTCGTGCATTCTCTGCTTTCTCTCCTGTATTGGATTGTTGTGTTGGTATCTTGCGCATTCTCAGTTTTCAACTTCATTCGATTATAACATTCCGCATATTGCGTGTTCTCCGTTTACTCCTGTATTCAATTTTTTCTTTAACATTTCGCGCATTCCCAGGTTTCTCATGTATTCGATTATTTTCATCCTGTATGAATATGAAACGGAAATAAAGTATATTACCATTATCATCACTCTTGAGGGAAATGAGAAATTAAAAAGTGACAACAATGTCAATAAAACAGTCTGAACAATCACGTAGGAGTGCGAGCGGGCTAAAACGCCAAAATCTTTACTCTAGCACAGTCTGAACAGTCAGCCTGAGCGACAGTGATAATAGTTCTTTCTGTGATTCTTTCTCCTTATTGAGTACATCGAGCTAATGCTTTTGGTGCTTTCACGTGGTAGAATAGCGAGCGTCGCGAGATTTGGTTTTATCACACATCGTGGACACTCGTGGATATATCGTGGACATATACCAAGCAGGACGCCGTTAGACATCTGATTTTTATCTTTGCTGAGTCGAAACAGTTGTAGCCGAAACGTCCTGAACAATATATTTTTTGGCCAGTGTCAACTTTGCTAAATTCTTTTTACCAAAATTTTTAATAAGCCTGGCTACACACCGAATATTTTTACTTATACACTCATGTGACCGTAGTGACTATGATGTAACGCCTATAGAACGCCTCTTCAATTTTGATTTCGTCCATATTGGAGTTGAAGGACTCTTGCTGGTGGGCGATGGTAAGATCGACCAAAGTTGCATTTCGTTGGGATTTGTTTGATTCTATCAGGTAACTACAAGTATCATTATAAACTTTTCTAATTAAGAAGTATACGTAAAGAAATTCTAAATCTAGAGCTTTAGTTGCCCTAAAAAGGGCTGGAGAAAGCTGAGATTGTGTAACATTTTCAAATTACATCGAAACGTGTGATCTTCAAGAAAATTGCGAGACCATGTGGAAAATTTCGCTCGTAATTCTCGATTTTGAAACAAAATTTTAGAAAGCGGTAGGAATGAAAAAGGAGTGGGTGAAATGGACAAAAAGCCAGGTACACGTGGCTGCTGCTCTATGGTTTTACTGCTCACAGTATGACAAGTTCTAACACAGACCGCTGCTTTTGCACATACAATACTAGTTCGCGAGGGGCGATCAGATCTTCTTTGTATACCAACCCTACCAGACTCAGTAATTTTCAGGAGAAAAATGACGCGACCAAGCCTCATCAATAACTGATTACTGAGAATTAGTTTTGATGTACAGTGGAAGACGGATCAGTTCACTTGCTATGTGAGAGTCTTCTGTAGAAAAGGAGAAATGAGCAATCGATCACGGATATTATTTGGAAAAGGCTTCGAAAAAACTTCCAATGAAGTATTTTGGGGTATGAACCATGTTCAAAACAGAAAAGTACTCACGCCTGCCTAAATTATGTAAATTATGTGTGTCTTGAAAACTATATGCACACTTTGAAACTTAGATAAGTTCATCCATCCTGAATTTGAAGGTAAAATATCATACTTTATAAAACAGAAGAAATGTTTTCATTAATATTATAATACTTTTCGCTATCGGTCAGCTTGCGTTTCGACATTTAACACGTGTAATTTAGCCATGGTCGAATCACGAGTAGGTAAAATCGCTTTCAGATCAGAAACATGTCTTTTCATTTTTATGGTGATACGTCTCTTTTTATTGCCGGTAAATTGCTTCTAAATTTATTGTAAATTTTTGTTTTGTTTTATTAATGTTAGTATGGTTTCATTAAATCTGTCAACAGTCAGTCGGATACACGCTAACTCTGAGGGCTATGGCTATCGGTTCTAACCTTTCATGTGTTAGATTTGGAACTTGGATTGATCACTTTATCACCGAAGAGAGGCAAACATGGGCAATAAATCTTACTGAAGAATGAGGTCACGTAGTACCGAGTAACTGCAACCCAGTCTTTTACTTCCACGCGCGGTTTATTTATCACGCTCACGTGTCCTTCCATTGACTTCATGACCCGATAATATTAGGAAGTGTCATACTCAGGAAGTGATACTCAGGAAGGTAACTGAATTGCACGTTACGTCCGACAGACCCCAATTTCCTGAGAATCGCACAGATTATCAGGTGAGCGTATCTCTCTGTTATTTTGAAAATTTTCCTTCTACAGAGCCTTTTATGAAATGATTTTCCCCAAAAGAAAATTGTTCAATTCAGCGAACTCGATCGGGTGCGAACGAACAAGATTCTCTTACGCCGAAAATTTTGCGCAGATAGTAGGCCTGTCGTATTTTTCATTCAAAACAAAAAAGTCGCCAATTGTGTGAACAGCAACACATCCTTTCCCCATTTCCTTTCCACTTGCAAACATTTCCTCGAGTGTAAAAATACGCACTAATCTAAAAGTACATAATTTTCTAAAAATTTGTTCCAAATTTTACCATTTACGATGTACGAACTTGGCGCTTCATATCGTTTCCAATTTACCTTTTTCTGGAGGCAGAAGAAACCACGATGAATCCAAGCTGTTAGTCGGATCTGTTGCTAATGTAACTCAGCCATGAGAAGTGATATAATGTGTAACCTTTGAACGAAAATTGGAAACAAGTCTAACCATAAGTTCGCGTGATTTTACAAAGGGAGACAAGGCACACGCACTGTGATGTAACTCGACCTCGCTTTGAAGGACCTTGCGGGCTACACCAACTTTACTTTCTACACGTTAACGATTACTTGTGAAGTAGCCACTTGCAAAATTTTACCTCTGATGCGATAACCTAGAAGGAAAATTGATTATTTTGAAACCATTATCAAATAGAAGCTATGAGTATGCAAAAGGAAAAAAAAAAGCTTTGATTTTCTTGAATTTTACGTTCCCACACATATTTTCATGGGAATTTTGCTGAATTTTTTTTGTTACAGATTCCAGAGATGGATAGTCGACCCAATCCAGAGCCTAAAATCCCACAAGAGGATTTGGATGAAGAGGTACAGTTTACCATATTGTGAACATGATAATATTATTATTTTTTTAAAGAGGTCACTGTAACGAATCCTGCAATCTGATTGGTTCTGATCGGTCTGTTTTACCTGTCTGTTTACCCGTTCTGTTCTTCCTTTCCCTGCCCACGGGCCATGGTAACACCTTCGTGAATCGCCGATTACATCCCAAATTTCGTTGTCATTTTTCATAAATATATCTCGTTTTTCCGGCTTGTACCGTAAGTTGCACACAGAAACTGAAGGAAATTTTTGAGCAAACAAACGAGTAAACTCTCACAACTTCAAAATAAAAAATTTGAATTTACTCACAATTACTTTCCTCGCCGTTTACTTAATGAACAGAGGTAAATCTTCGTACATGAATGAATCATCGATGAGAGTGAATAATACTTTCCATCAGATGATTGACTGTTTTTGAAGAAAACATTGTCGAGACAGTCCTTGCCAAACTATTTCCGTTGTTTTTCAAATGTTCTTACGCATTTTTTTGTTACGCGCTCTCTAATTGACAGGTGTCAGATTGTGACAGGTACTTGTAAAAATAATGTTTCAAAGTTTGTTTGGAAGCCTTTTAAATCACCTTTATCGTTACGGAAAATGAAAATGTTTAGCTGAGGCATCTCTCTTGAATTTGCATCACCTCTATTTTAACCACCATTTACTCGCTCAAAAATTGTTGAGTTCATGGAAGATCTTGCCGTATTTACAGCCCATAATCATTCGGGTTCTCTCGGAAAGAATTTCGTCGAGTTTAAAAAAAATAAATATGTTATTTACCGGCTAAGGGTCGGTCCGTATGGTGAAAAACTGTGGCCTCGGTCACAGTTTTTCACCATACGGACCGGCAAGTAACATATATGTACGTGTGCGATACAAATCCAAACGAGTATACCCGCCTGGTGCTAGTGGGTAGATTTTCCTATTCTTTTCTGTAACGGACAAAGTGTGAAGCTTTGGTTGTTGTGGCTCTCTATTTGCCTTTGGTTTTGTCATTAACAAGGCTGCAGCTCGTACAGAACAATTTAGAGCGACATTTTAACAAAAGAGTATCACAATAACTGTTGTGTACTTTTTCAAATTTCTTTTCACAACTTTAGGCCACTTTGCCATTTTAATGAGTAATATTGATGTTTTTATTGCTAGTCTGAGTTGAGATATATTAACCACATGTTCCACCTATTTGAGGACAAAATAAAAGGCAGATATACACTATGTATATTTTTGGATCGTTGCATTTTTGAGAACAGGAGTAAATAGATATATAATTTTCTTCCTTTCAACTTACACAAAATAGAATAAGAATAACATTATAGATATATTCTTGTCACTTGTTTTCTTGCAGTTCCTCTACTTATCTCTTTGCAGAGAAATTAATGTTATTATTATAATTTGGTCCATTTTGCTTTGAAACCTAAACCCTTTGGATGGAATCACTGATTGCTTCATTCAAAGAAACTTCCTCTTGAACCTTTTTCAAACAGATTGAAAACCAACGCGGTGTTATAATTGCTGAAGAAATCTTCAACTTGGAAGAAATTACACAGCAACTAGAAATGATGAAAGTTCTACTGTCCTTACTGCTGCTGTGTCTCTACTTTCACAGGTAAATTATCAGAAACAAAGAACATTTACTAAGAAAACATTTCTGAGGTACATTTGTTTTACTTGACCAAAAAAGTAATGCAAAATGAAGATAAAAAAAAAAAAGATTAATGGCAATAAATTTGCTTTGGTTATTCAAATGTTTGTGCCCTTCACCTCATTAGACTTAATTGGTTTCATCTGATTTCCTACTCTAATGGTTGTGGAATGATGCCATGTATGATTTAAATTTAAAAAAATGGTAGAAGCCATTGACAAATGTAACCTAATACAGACCTAATAATTTGGTAAATTACCTTTTATATATTTGAATTAAATGTTGTTTATGCTACTTGATCAAGATCTTAAAAATCTATTCATGATTGCCCACCACTTAGATTTTTGGGTGAAAATCAAAAGCATCATATTGGTTATGTATTTTTATCAAGTCTACTTTGGTGTTTAAGTTATAGAGGACCTTGGGTGAAGCTTCATCATTTGGTAATCCTCATTGGTATAAGTCTTTTGTGACTGCTTTTTAAGTCAGTAAGGGACAAGAATTTTACTGTTGTCTCAACTGCCTTTGCAACAATATTTTTTTCTTGTCACATAATTAATTTAAATGAAGAATAATTTATAGATGATATTGCCTAAAAGGCTCATCTATGACTAATTTTGTAAAAAAAGCACTGAAAGAAACATATTTACAAGTAAATATAGGGTGGTTAACAATCCCAGATTTCTTGTTGATTGATTCATAACTCAGCAAAGGAATTAAATTTTGAACATGATGATCAGTCAACTAAGAACAAATTCTCTGGGTGCACAACAGAAAGCTCAAATTAATCAGTTGTTCAGTCTTACCAAACACCATGCCAAGGTGTCCTTGCTCTGCTCCCTCAAATGAATGTTTTGAAGAAACAGTGAAAAGTGACTTGTGACATTGTTTTATTCATTTTCAGCAACGCTCCCTCTGAGAGAGACTGGACTCATCAAAATTTGACAAAGAAAGAAGGTAATTTTAAACTTAGCTCACTTTTATGCTGATCAATTTGACTGTCAATTGAGCCTGGGGAGTGGGGAATTTGAACCTTGGCTGGCTAAGGTGGGGAATTTGAACTGCGTCAAGTCTTTCAAATGGAATACAAGTCTTTCATCTTTCAATATGATGGTTTTAAAGGTAAAGAGTTCATCAGCAAATGGTTTGGAAGAAAGGGTTCTCAAGGTCTAGGTTTTAAAGCTTGGTCAACGAGTAGAAAATCACAGTTGTTGCTGATTTTGCTTTTACAAATTAGAAAAAAATAACCATCAGATCTGGCATTTATGCAGGGTATTTCAATGAAACAATCTTCAAATTTGAAGGATCAAATTGACCAATGCATATTTCTGGGAAACTTAAGGCCAATAGTATTTTTAAGCCCACACACTTCTTCCCGAGCTAAAACTGGACCCCAAAAAAGTTGTATGGGAAGATCATACTTCAGAAAGAGTTTTTTTTCTTCTTACATGACTCAGTTGAGATAAATTTTGTTATGGAGAAAATTTTTAACCTGTGTACCATTACCTATGTTTGAGACGCAATTCCACAAGTCACCACATTATATAGATGTTTTGCTGAATTGATGCAAAAACTCCCATTCTTAGAGGTCACCTTTTTTAGTAACACGGCATTTGAATACAGGGTTGTTCTTCATCCAAGTTCACTTAATGTTTCCTTTTTATTTCTTTCAGGCTGATATCAAGAGCATAGATAGCTTTGCTGCAAAGAAATATTTACTAAGTCTTATTAATTAGTTGTTAGTGTTTGCTGCCTTGGTTTTAAATGATAAAAGTTTAGGATATAGCAAAGGATTTCATTTGTATTATCCATAAAATATATGGCACTTTTGTATGGCTCAGCTCTGAAGTTAGCCTTTGTTAAGTATTAGAACTGTAAAGTAATTTTAATAGTTTTCACTGGCATGCTTTTATGGATTATATTTATGACCAGAGTAAGGGTGTGACTTGTTTGTACTGTCAAGAAAGTAACGTTTGGCTTTGAAGTAATCTTTTGTCAGTGTCTCAAACTTTAAATCAGTTAATTGAAATGCATTTAAGTGGTTTTTGCCACCATGATTGTATTCACATCCTGCTAAAGGCTTCAATACAATACTCGTGTACTTCATACTCTAGAAAATAACCATACTCTTGTTGTCATGACTTTCATCACCCCTTAAAATGATCTCTGCTGAGTTTATTACATTGGCCTTCAAATAAGATACAAACAACAGCCTCCATTTGGTGTCACAATTATAAGAAGAGGAGGGGAGGGGGGGGGAAGGTGTTAACCTGCAATGGACTTGATTCCCACCCAGTAGGATTAGCAATATTCTCTGTCACTTGGTTCCACAGGGATAAGCTGCAGCTGGATGGTCTACATGGCTCAGGTGTAGACCTTTTGAAATTCTGTTTATCTACCAAATTTTACACTTCACTTTCCTTGTATTGCAATTTTTAACAAACTGATATTTCTTAATTTCCATGTATGCTACTTTATAGTCCTCTTACTCCTCAAAGAAAACATTTTACATTTGTGTTTTTCACAGAGGTACAAAAAAATGTTTCCTGCCATAATTTCCTCAAAAAAACAAATTTCCGCAAAAGACAGTTTGGTTCATTTGGTTTCATTTATAACACATTTTGTTGACTGGTGAATAATCTGTTCTGTGAGGGAAATCTCTTAACAGGTCATTAGTTTAAATAGTGAAGTAAAGTAGGATTGATCTTCAAGGTGTCTGTTAAAGCAGAGAACTTTGTTCCAATATGAGTGTCACAAGAATGGTACAGGGGAGGTTAAAAAATAAATTAATTCTTTTCTGGGTTTGTGTTATACTAAGATTTGATTTTCATTGACATCAAACATGCACATGACAGCTGGACATTTGGCATCCACCCAACCATGCAAAAAGTACATTGTGCACTAAAAAATAGCCTCTGTTTTAACTGATGTACTGTTCCAATCACATGTCTTCAGTGCTCCATTTATATGCATCCGTCTGTGCAGCAGCTTTGTTTGCTAACATAGCAAATCGTTTGTTCTCAAAGCCATTTGAGCGGTTCACACCATCCCAGCGGTATCCTGGTCTGATGTTAAATCTGTTTGGGGGAGGATCTGGGCCCTTGTACACAGGTTTTTCTGTCAAAAGTAAAAAAAGGAGTAAAAAGATATGTAAAAAAAAACATTGAGTATTGCTTACTAAAATAATTGTCCAAAAGTGCAAAAACAAAAAGATCCTTGATGCTACTTGATTTAAATCAGGTGAGCCTCAAATTAAACCCTTTACACTCTGACATCATATTCATATTCCACACTGTTCTTTTATTTTTTATTCCATACTGTTCTCTATACATTTCCTATGGTGCTTAAAAGGACAATTTGCTTGTCAATCAAGGGCTTCTTCAGTTGGTGATCATTTCCTTTATTCTTCTGGCTTTAACATTTGATTCAGGGGTGAAATTGTACAGAGAAATTAAATGCTGGCCACTCTTAGGGGTCAAAGGTTAAAGGGACAAAAGTACCTGACGATCAATAGGTGCTTTTTTTCCAAAACCTAGATGGCTTTACCAATCATGTTTGGTTTGAATTACAAAAACCAAACCCAAAGTATATCTACAAAAATGCACTAACCCTAAGCAATTACAAAAGCAAACAAAAACAAATATGTCACTGAAACCAGGGAGAACTAAAGGTAATGTACATGTGGAGTGACCTTAACCCTTTGACCCCTGAGAGTGAATAGTATCCTAATTTTCTTTACAATGTCATCCCTGGATCACACAGTAAGGTCACAAGAAAAAAGGAAATGATCACCAACTAAATAAGCTCTTGATTGATAAACAAATCGTCCTTGTTAGCACCTTAGGAAATGTATAGAGAACAGTGTGGAGAATATGCATACTGATGTTAGGGTGTAAAGTGTTTAGTGTGGGGAGATCGCTGTCCGTATCTATAATGTGATCAATTTTAGAAAGCATTGCTTCCCTTTGAAACTACATTTTCCAGTCAGCACAAATTTCGGATACAATTTTTCACCATGGGGATAACAATTATGTGGTTTATGGAAAATGCTTCTCCCTTAAGCATCAATCAGTGTGGTTAAAAAAAAAAAATTTCAAAATTACTTCTGTGATAGACTTGAGAATACCCAGAAAGTTCCCATATGAACAAAATCCATGTTAATGGCCAAAAATACCCACCTTTGTTTCCTTCCCTTATGTTCTGTTTAGCCTTTTTCTGCTTCATGTAAGCCAACATTGGATCATCATCTCTTTCCTGATCTTTCAACATTTTATCTAGGTCAACATCATCACGGTAGCGAGCCAGTGGTTTATCCACTTCATGTAGATAATCAGCAACTTTTTCCTCATTTTCTCTAGTTTGTGCTACCCTGTTGACAAAAAGAAAATGCAAAAATTGTAGTTGAGGTAAAAAAAAGAAAGCTTAGATTAGGTTTACAGTTGCAAGGGGTTGACAGTGCTCTCTCTCTTGATTTCGATATGATCAAATGTAAAAAAATCACTATTTCTTATTAAAGCAAATATTTTTTGAAGGGAGAAATAACATTAAACGATCTCAGGAGTGTAATTATCCTTTACTAACTGGGTGATTTTGGGAGGGTCAGGAAATATGGGAATGATCAGTTAAAGTGAAATGGTAGTGCCTCAATGGTCAACTTCTTGCATCCAATATGGATTCATCTGAATGCAGTGCCAATTTCTGTTGCTCTGGGGAAAGTTTCAATATTGTTTTGTGCAAGTAATTAACCAACTATACCTTCATATTTTTCTAGAGGGAGGGTTGATTTACTAGGGATTACATTGGGGCTTGCATTTTCACAGATCTACCATAGTGAAAACACTCACCCTCTTCCCCACTCCATAAATTTCTCATTCTCTTCTGTCTCCTTTCTTTCCTCCTCTCTTCTTTTGATTCTCTCCAACTTGATGTCCTTTTTTCTTCCCATTTTATCACGGTAAACTGTTTCTGAACCTTTACCTGATATACTTGGATCCATTGTAGCAAACATTTCAGCTTCTCTCTGTCGTTTCCTTTCATTTTCTCGCTTCAAGTCACTTCCACTCAGAAGACCAGCTCTCTGTCCTACACAAGCAGAAAAAAGTTAAATAATTCTAGAAAGTTTATAGAGGCAGATCACATACAGTTCTGAGAACCTCTAACATGAAAGAGAAAATTTCAAGTCAAATACCAGAAAAAATTCCCCAGCTAAAGGGGGAACTACATGTAAATCTAGTTTCTAAAATACTTGGCCACATTCTCTCCTTGTAAGTCTGGACCAGTGTTCATTCACAAAACTGAGTCCAGGAAAAATCAATTTTCATACTTCCTTGATGGACATTTCCTCTGCTTTTTTACATCTGATCATGAGCCCTAAAAATTTTTCCAAGCTCATGATGTGATGATAGGACATACTTCTTTATCTCAAAATAATAAGAATATGTTTGTGCCACAAAGTTTATGTTGATTATAGATGGCTAGAAAAATTCAGAAAATATGGAGCTTTCTCTAAACTTGCAGCAACACAACACCTGTATAACTTTGCAACTTGAAAATCAAAAGCAAAGAAATAAACTTCACAGTTTCACTAACCACTAGCCATTCTTTCTTCATGTTTATCCACTCTCTTTTGTTTCCCACTTTCTGTTCTTATGTCTCTCCTATCAGGTTTTTTTTGTCTTCTTGGTGGTGACGGGTCTGAATCACCATTACCATGTTTTCTAGGGGGTGACTGATCAGATTCACTGTTTGCACGTTTTCTAACTGGTGACTGATCAGAGTCACTATTTGCTCTTTTCCTTAGCGGTGATTGATCCAATTCTTTATTCAGTTCCGACCTGGGAGGTGAAAGGTCGGAAGAATCATTCCTACGTCTCCTCACAGGAGACCTATTGGGACTTTCTTGTAACCGTGGTGAGTCAAGACTGTGATCTTGTGACTGCTCTGGTAGAGAATCACCAGAATCATGCCTTCTCCGCCTCGCTCTTGGAGGACTCTGATCTGCTGCGGGAGAGGCATCTTTCCTCCCATTATGGATTGAAGGTGAATCTCTTTCAGCTCTACGCGAAGATTTTTTCCTAGGTGGTGATTGGTCTGAGCTGTAAACACCTCCACCACGTCGAGGAGACAAGTCAGGTGTATCCAGTCTCTTTCTGCCTGTCATTCGTGGTGTTGGGTTCTCACTCTCAAAATTTAATCTATCCTCTTCCTCTCTATATGACTGAGTCGCTCCACTTATCGGCGCCCACTTGTTTCTTTGGTCTTCCTCTCTTTTCTTGAATGATTCTATCGATACTTTTGTGATACCATCTTCTTCAAAAACTGCTGGAGCTTCGTCAACATCGCCTTCCAGTTCGTTTACGTCTTGTGCAGAATCATGAACTTTGATATCTCTGATATCGATATCATCATCCACAATGATAGATTTTGGATATTTTGAAGAGGCCTTGGGAACTTTCTTCCTCTTCTTCTTTTTTTCACCTTCGGAATTTGACAAATAACGCTTGAGGTACTCTTGCTTAGAAATGGCCGCCATCTTGAAAATAGTGATGCGCTAAAAGGGTGGCGCATATGTTATTAGAGACACTGCTGCGAAAACGCTGGCTCGCAATCAGCTGAAAGAAAATTGTAATAATCATGGCTGACTGGGAAGAAATAAAGCGACTGGCGGCTGATTTTCAACGCGCTCAGCTAAGTAGCACAGCTCACAAACTCTCAGAAAGAAACTGCATCGAAATAGTTCAGAAACTAATCGGTTTGGGACTGGTTGAGGTTATTTACACGACAGATGGCAAGGAATATCTCACCCCACAGCAACTTGAACGGGAGATAAAAGACGAATTATTTGTTCACGGCGGTAAGTATCTGTGTTACTTTGGTTCTTGGTTACTAGTTTGGAACGATCCTTAGTGAAGTTGTAACTTTTCTGTTTCAGGGAGAGTTAATTTGGTGGACTTACAGCAGGTACGTTGACTTCATCTTTAATTTCCATTTCAGTGGGGTAACTTTTTTCTCTATTTCATATCCACGTGTGTCGATTTTAAAAGATGACGTGTATTTAATTATTACATCCAGTTCCTTAAAAATCTGTATTTGTGGTTGCCATAACGAAAACCTTGATGTATTAAGAGTAATTTTCATTTCTTTGGCAAATTTTCCAGCCGAAATATTTCTCCTGAAATGTACATTTTTGTCATGTTTGTTTTAATTAACTCACCATGCCTTTCGTGAGCTTTTAAAGATTTGTCATCGGAAAAATAATTAATTTTTTACCTCTCATCGAATATTATCCTAAGAAAGCGAGAACTATACTTGTGTTATAAGCAACTGAAAACTTAAAACTAGCTTTTCCAATTCTTGGAATATTACATACATGTCATATGCAAAGTGGCTTCAATTCACTTATGTTACCTTATTATTAATTAATAAATAAAGAAAAACAACATTTTAACCACATCTATCACCTTTAATTTAATTATGTCAATCATGTTTTTGGTTGTTGTATCAAGCTTTTACTCGTATGATGCGTCGGCTGGGGAAATCCTTAACCTTTCTTCTGTGGATTACCAGCCCTGTGTTGCCTTTCCTCAGATGGTAGAGAAGTTGGCAGGATGCTAAGCACTTACTATTTTGATTCTTGCTAGATTATTGGAGTAGATCTGACCCATGTTGAGAATAAGGTTGCCGAAATTGTCAAACATGACAAAAATTTGATTGTCATCCAAGGAGAACTTATTGACAAGTAAGAATGAAACTAACATTTACTATTTGAAAAAATTGGTGATTCACAGCATAATAGCTGATTGTTTGTATGTTACAGACATATTTCGGTAACAGAGATCCCTATATTGGACTATGGGATTTTAAAAACTTTATCAAACACTGAACTTCCTCATTTGTGATGAAATTAATTTCATTTGATCTCCAAATGAAAATCAAGTAAAGCAATTATCCTTGCAGGTGAGATGCAATTTACTGAAAGAAATTGCAGAAAAGAAAAAAAGAAAAAAATTCAGGCTTTGTCAGATTCAAATGATTCAAATGCACACCCCCCAGATACTTAATCTTTAATCTCCCAAATCATTCTAAGCAGCACATGGCAGTTTGTGGTCTTTCCCTACATCTAGCCATATCAGAAAGCCGAAAAACTCTAGAACAAAAATTTATCTTGCAAATCAGTTCTTTTAATCCCCACAGCATCAATGAGCGCTTTTAATTCAACTACTTTATTTTATTTTTTTTTCATCATATTCCCACCAATAGTGTAGCTCCATTTTTTACATATATACCCACACACAACCCACAATTCTTCTTATCACTTTGATGAAGGGCTAACGCTTGAAATGTCAGCCTTTAAACTCTTTACATTGGCCAATTTAATTTATAAACTCAGCTAATAACACTAAATTTCCCAGATACTTAGTTGGGTGCTACAAACTGAGCTATGAAGCAATTGCTTAAATTGCAGCATCTGTGAGGATCATTGCTTTACTTGACAACTCTTCATTTCATAGAGCACCTTTGCCAAACAGATCTTGGAGCCTCAAATCACTTCCAACTCCTTCATCCCTTCCAAATGTCCCTTCCCTTCCCCTCCCCAACCCTTACACAGTTATAACTGCATGTTACCAGCCAGGCAATGTTGATCGTAAGGAGGGGGGAAAAAGTTACCATTATTACATTGTTTTTTCAAGAGAAATGTTGCATAAACGAGGAAGTGTTCAAACAGTTGTTTTCTGAGATTGGAGCCATCCTAACAGCTTAATAACATTCTTTTAACTGTAATTTCTTGGATTACAGTAACTACTTAGACCAAGTTGCAGAAGAGATCAACGACACTTTACAAGAGTCTGGACAAGTTGTTATCTCAGAGTTAAGCAAGACATTTACACTCTCCACTGACTTCCTACTTGAGGTGAGCTATGCAACAGATTATTTCCTATGGATGTGCTACAAATTTGATGAACATAATGAAAATGAGATCCATATTGCTGCAAAAATATAAAGTGATTTTGTAAGCAACTATGAGTCATCAAGTGTTTTTAAGAGGCAGGATTTCATAGTGACACAATTATGAGTGCCAGCTGTCATGTGCACATATAGGAGGGTGTAGGAGGGCCTTTTCTGTTTGCTTGTTTGAGCTTGTGAAACCTATCCTCAAGTTAGAAACAACAATTACAAAATTATGTCTGATGTATCCATTAATCAACTGATTTTGCTGGTATACTCTTGGAGTTTTTAAGATTTGCAAAAATAGTGAAGGGTTACAAACAGAAGGTTACTGATCACAAATTTCATGAGGTCAAAAGGATTAAATTTACAGAAATTGTCCCTTTCCCGTGAGTCAAAAGTAGTTTAAGTGTGTTTTTAGCTCACCAAAATAGAGATTACTCTGTTTCGATTACCTTAGATTGTTGAGAACAGATTAGGGACAATCATTCATGGACAACTTGATCAATTGGAAAGAGGTGTCCTGTTTACTGATGCATTTGTAGCACGGCAGATGGCCTGCATCAGAGGAGTGTTTAGTGCTGTCACAAAGTATGTCACTTAATGAAAAATTAACACAATTTTATTGATTTTTAACTCAGTATTTCACTAACCAAAAGTTCCATGATCAACATCTGAAAGACAAGTCTTACTATGTGAAGAGTAAATAATACAAAAATTTAGAATTGATGGCATTGAGTTCCTACAAAATGTTATCAGTCTTGCATAGCAGGAATTCCAATGTTCCTTTTTCGTGTGTTTTGCATTCATTAGACAAAAGATTTTGTCATTTCATCAGTTTCAAAGAAAGATGTTGGATAAATTATTGAATGAGTTTAAGAGGGATGGACAATTTTTAGTCTCTTGCTTTGTTGAATAAAATCTGGATTTTGTTTATTAAAGAAGCACGACAGGAAAGTTAGTGAACTCTGATGTTGAGAAGAAGTTATCTTCCTAATGACTTAGTCTCGATACATTCTCTGCTTTTGTTTGTTTTTAAATTTTTCTTCATCAGGTTATGGATAAACTAGTAAACTGGGTGATGTTAGTTATGGGTATTTCACCAAGCCTTGTTTTTTTTAGGCCCACACCTATATCAAGTCTTATGGCTCAGTATGGATTTCAAGAAAAGCTACTTTATAGTAAGTGGTTAGTTGTCTTTGTGATAACCCTGCTTAGTAGGTGTAAGAACTAAACATTCTTTTCAGTGAAGCCCCAGCATTTGATTTGGCACAGGCATTTTATTTCTGTGACCTCTACCCCCTTATTGTTTTTGACTCTCAGCAATCCAGCAATGGGCATGGTAGCTTCAATACTAGCTGAAATATTAAACACACCCACTCCCCTTAAAGTAAGTCAGCTGTACACTCTTTCTGTGGTGTGCTCTGAGTGCAGCAGTATCTCAGAATATTTTGGATGTTTGAGATGACAATGTTTGAAATGTGTTGTGCACAAGCCATCCACAACAGTTTTTCCTTCGCAGTGGATATAGACCAGTTGTGCTCTGATGGTCGTATATCAGGAAGTATACAAGGGAGACAAGACAAGGCTGTATTTGTTCCAGATATCTACTCCAAGACACAGACTTCTTGGATAGACGACTTCTTCAATCAGAATGGATATGTAGGTGAGTAACTGTAGCAACACTTTTCATTCAAGTGACATCTTATTATGTTATTCTCCAAGAAATCATGTACCCTATAATATTTGCCAGTACTTAAAAGAGTGTCAGCACACTCATGGTGTGGTGCATCTTCAAAAGTTGCTCTTAAGTGGGATTGTGGTTAATATGTAAAATTTCCCATCAAGAAATAACATTACTCCTTTTTAATTTAATCTTATGATCCTTTGTTTTGTTCGAAAAGATAACTAAAGCATTAGTCTCAAAGGAATGTGACAAATTTGAGATCCCAAGTAAAAAACAACAAAAATAACTTGTCATGTGAAAATAAATTAATAGACGTCTGTTTTGAACAGTAGCTCATTACCCACTCTGGATCTTAATAATTCCAAGTAGAAGGCTATGAGGAATATATAATGTACTAAATAAATGCCATGTTCTTTCAAGAGTAGTACTTAAGAATGATTCTCCCTCGAAATTAGAAGTTCTTTCTCTATGCAATAATAAATGCTTCAATAGAATTTTTTTTGTTTAGAGTATGATGCATTGTCACGTCTTGGGATTACTGATGGAAGACAATTTCTAAAGAGAAGATTCCATAAGTTACCAGTGAAATTTCTGCCCACATGTTGTGTGGGTGAATCTTTACAAGGCCAGGTGGAGGCTGCTATTGATGAAGCTTTGTCTAGTGGTGAATGGATTGACATACTGGTCAGTTTTTTGATTACCTTGGATTTTTCTTTCTTTAATAAGTTAAAGGAATATACCAAAAACATGTCTCTTCACTTTGTGGGAACTTTGTAGTTTTTGCACTTCTCTCAGTATTGTAAACAAGTATTTCTCTTGCACTGTATGTCAGTGATTAAGAGTTTCTCTCCTTTCCTAGCCTCTCCTTCCATCGCCATTCACTCCAGGGGATGCTTCTCAGCTGTTACAGGATTGTCTTAAGGCTGTTGGTAGATCGTCAGCTCATGTGTTCTGTGAGAGCATTGTGGTCAGTGAAAAGTTCCTTCAAGATTGTAAAGATCCCTTCCAACAACTGATGCAAGACAAAGCCAAAGCGGTAAATATTTAAGCTTTAACCTTAATGTTACAACAGTCAATTTTAGAAATTTGCCATTTACATCTAATGTTAGTTGCTTCCAAACTTGTTCTTTGTCTTTTTGCATTTTAACTGCCTAGTATTTTCATGCTTGGAGAACTCTGAGTTATAAGGTTTCCTTTTGTTAGCTGTTTATTAGAATACTGTCATGAACTGATTAGTTAATTTTTTCTTTTAGGATGCAATTAAAGCTCCTGCATTGTTCTCAGAGCTTACCAGAAAAGACTTGGCTTCTATGGGTGCCTCCAAAGGAGGTACTGACAGACGGGACAACAAGAAAGAGGAGAGGCGGAAGAAGGCAGCCTCAGGAGGTAGTAAAGGAGGAGGAGGAGGCGGAGGAGGAGGAGGAGGCGGAGGAGGAGGGGGTGGTGGTAGTGGAGGTGGTGGTGGAGGCAGAGGAGGAAGAGAAAGTAAAACTCAAAAGGTGAGAGTGGTAAATAGGGGATTGTTTTTACTTCATTTAAATCATTGCAGTTATATACACAGCTTCCTTGCATCTTGTTGTGTTGGGATTCACAACTTTTAGTGGTAAATTCTAATTTTCTCTTAAAAAAAAAAAAAAATTCAAATCCTTAGGTACGTGATAAGAAAAAGGACCGAGCTAGAGATGAAGATGTGGAGGAAGACATCAGACCTAAACAAAGCTCATCTGATATACCCTTCATGACAGCTGAAGAGGTAAAAGTGTTTTTGTTTTTCTGTTTCTACATGGGTGTGTTTCTTGTTTGGATCTTTGTTTTCTTTGTTTTAGAAGTTTCCTCAAATTTCTCTTTTTCTTTAGTTCCTTTGTCTTTTTTAACTCCTCACTTAAGAATAACTGAACCCCAGCAGAGCTTAGTTGTTTTATAGCTTTGCAGACAGTTTAAATCTTGTTTATATTTTTCCTTCAGTTTTGTCTTGCGCCAAGTAAAACCCTTAAAAACATAAACCCTAATATATGCTTTATTTCAAGAGAAATCATGGACAAGTCCAGCTTTTAATCCTGGATTGTTGGTAACGCCCTTTCAAACAACCAGCCCCAGTTGGTTACTTGGCTCACTATAGCAGTGAAGTAAATTCAACTACAGCAGTCAAATAAAGTTGAGGGAACCTAGGTTGACTCAAGCATACTTTTGCGAATCATTGCCTGTTTTTGTTGCTCTTTCAATGTAGATATCAGAAGAATTACAGAAAAGATTTCCAAGTTGTCCAGAGGAACTCTTTGAAGAATTAGCTTCTTACCTGTTTAGGTGAAGAATCACTTAGAATAAAGAGAGCAAGATTTTCTTTAGGATTTGGATCTTTCTTAAACTTTACTAAATTTTTGAAGTTTAATTTTTTTTTAATTTCCTATCTTCAATTTTCATCTTTTGTTTACTGTAGCAATTACTCCAGAGGTGGTAAAAACTTCACAGAAATCTTGTAATTAACAAAACAGGGCTTTGTTAGCTTAGGAAAGCTATGAATTCCATGCTCTAAGAACTGTTGTATGCTGGCTATCTCTTAATCACATCTTTGTGTTGAGAACATCACTGTAATACTGAATAATGCAGCTTAGTTGTTCTTTAGAAGGTATTTTTTTGTGATTGTTTGGTTGCTTTTTATTTACCCAATAGACCGCTGACCCAATGTTACCAAGAGGTGGCTCGGTCGGTCTTCCTTTCCACAGGAGACAAAAAACGTAAAAGTCATTCAGAGGTGCAAGAAAAAGTCAGTGTGCTGTGGGCAAATGCAAAACTGTTTGACAAAGGAATCAAATTATTTTCTGGTAAGTGACTTTTTAAAATACTCTTTGACTCCCAATCATGATCAGCTGATTTTTTTCTTGCTTTGATGGATCCACCTCAGACTGGGGACTTAAACCTTTCCCACCCTAACATCAGTTAGGGTGGGGGGGGGGGGAAGGGAAGGGAAGGGACACTGTAAGGAAAATTAGATGCTAGTCACTCCCAGGGTCAAAGGGTAAATGGTAACAGACACTGTGAAACCATTCCAAATCTGTGGTGGGTTCTGTAACTCTTAAGAAACCTTTGTCATGTGAATTATTTCATTTACCTCCATCAACTGCATGAGGATGATCTGATTATTATCAAGATTTGGGTCAGATCTGTGAGCAACATTGAGTCTTGTTTTGTGTGGTTTTAACAGATGATGTACAAGTGCAGTTGTCCCGCCATCTTCTGCGAACGGTATGTACAGATATAGTAAACCAGGCAGTGGGTCTGTTAGCTGCTGACCACATGATCACAATCAATGATGAATCAACTCTAACTCCTGAGGTATGGATGTAATTATGTTACTTTCATTAATGCATGTTCAGTTTAGTCAGAATTTAACAGAACACTTCCCTCTTAAAAATACCCTGTCTTTCTGAATTATCCCAGATTTGAAATTTCCTTGTGGAAATACATATAGTTTGCATGGGAGTCAAAAAAATATTTTTATAGGGAAGGCTCTGCACTCACCCTTGTTTTCAAATAGAGAATTTCATTATTTCCATAAGTGGAACAGTTATTCTGGATTGGCTAAGATCAGAGGAAAATCTTCGAGACTTAATATGATAACTGCTTATATATTCATAAGACTTTCCATCACAAGACTAGGTATAATCTATTAGTTTTTGTCAGATTTTTAAAGGTGCATCTTTGCAAGCTTTCAGTTTTCACTACACTTGGTTTGATTCATTTGATTACACTGTATGTATGCTAACAAGAACTAAGCTATTATTAATAGTGATGATTCTTTCTTACACAGGATCGTCTGAAAGTAATTTCAAAATTTCCTGACAAAGTAAAAGCTGAGGTAGCCAAGTTGAATTCTTCATTAAATGGAAAGGTTTGTCATCCTTATTTTGTGTGACGAGTACCAGTACTTGTTTTGTAAACTTATATGTCGTCTACTGGTTTCAAAACAGTAAGTCTCTCACATCCTACTTTTTTCAGGTAACAGAAGATTTCTTTAACCAGTTTGATGTAATTTGTGGGAGTGGCTACTGCGAGTTTATGTTGAAGAAGTTGGATAAGAAAAGAGAAAGGCAAGTCTTGGGTATCACTTGTGGGCCTTAACCCTTAACTCCAATTAGTATACATTAGACTTACTATGAAAATTCTGATTGGTTAATAGCATACAGTCAATATACAATAACAAGTGAAGTTGACATGATAACTCAACATCTGCAGCAGATACTGGGTTATCATGTTTAGCTCAAAGTCTGCTGAGTTTCCAAGCCTCTCTTTGGTGTAGCATTATCAAACTTGTGCAAACTCAGAAAGAAATGTCTTCTTTTGCAGATTATTTTGAAAATATATTTTAAAACAATTATTGATATCAGTTTTCACATATAATGATTTATCAAACCCTATGTCTTTTTTTATCTGACTCATCCTTCGGCTACAGCAGATAGCTCAGACCTTAGCATTGACAATTCATGATATCATGCTCAACTTCATCCAATAATTGCCTAGGATCTTATCATTCATTCTCCCTTCTGACTGCTACACATTTTTCTTTAATCTGGTTATGAGAATTTGGCATTTAGATCAAGATAACTCAAACGGGATTAATTTAAGAATTCTCATGATATTTTTGCTGGATACTAACTATATTGATATTATAGGGAGAAACTACATGTTAATAAAAATAATATTATTATTTCTAGAGCGTTTGTACATTTCCATTATTATGCTATCTACATGTAGATGCAGCAGAGAGCTACTGTGTTTCCTACACAGTTCAAACAATTACATTTCCCTCAACAAGAGCTAGCTTTATCACAAATTTAGCCCAACAGGAATAAAAGCCTCCCTCTATCATCATAATATAATTTCTGAAGAAACTTTTGTCTAACGCCGTTCTTATCAAATGTTGTTACTGATGTGGCGGCCTTTTTTATTTATATTTGAATTTTATAGGCAGCTGACCGTTGAGCATCGGTGCGCTCTTCAGGAACAGTTACGTCAAGAAAACGAGCCTGCCATGGCTCTTCACCTAGCATCAGCGGTGTTATTCCAACACCACACTCACTGCATGGTACATGCGCCAGGTCGGTGCGTGCCTCAGATAATAAACTTTCTCAAAGATAAGTTAACATCCGAAAACTTCGACAAATTAAACCACTACATGACACTAGTTATAAAGCAACTGTCCGGCAACGAAGATAATGCAGTGAAGAATGGTGACGACCATGAAAAAGAGGATGAACATGAAGAGAGAACGATAGGAGCTCAACTGGAAGAAGGACTGGAAGACATCAAGCGAATAGCACTGGAGTTAAAAAAAGTCAAAGACGAATCTTAAGTTAAGATTAACAATTTTTTTTAAGAGCAAACGAAGCGATTTTGTTGCGTTACATCTTGCAATGTCGTATCACGCTACCATCTTTAAGTACACGTACAAAGAGCAGTGAAACTAGCCCTCAATCTTCATGGTAAAATTTGAGATACATTTATTTATCTATCTACTTATGAACTTGGCAAAATTCTAAAACGACAGTTTAAATGTTAAATTTACATAGCAATTGTACTTAAAATTAAGGAAAAAGTAGTCATATACGCTCGTATCATGACAACTTCTCCAAAGATTGGAATCATGCAACGTTCTGAAAATTTTTGTGGCGTATTGTTAGTACCTTCTGCCTATAAGATCCACAAACATTTCAAGTTTCAACGTAGTTTTATGATTCTGCGTCGAATTTTGGTCATTATCATACAAAAGAGATTAAGAGATTAAATCGTTACATTATTGGATCCTAGGTTTAGCTAGAAGAAGGTTCAGAAGTCACGTTGTCAACTGCTGTAAAAAAAAGAAGTTACACTGGACCGTTGGTTGTAGGCTGTGGTTGATTATCTCATAATGCTTAAGTCTAGAAGAGAGGAAAGTACTTGAGTAATGGGAGGTGGGGGGGGGGGGGGGAGGGAAGAAGGTGCTCAATAACAGTACAACATTTCAAGGTCAACCTTTTTCCTGATGAAAGACAAATACCAAGTGAACAGTGAGTTTTTTTCTCTGAAGACAGGATAAACGAGATATTTCAGTAACCTTGTAGCTTCGTTTTTAACAATTTATCAGCCGTATAATCTGCAAAAAATATTTGACTCAAATTGTTCTTTGTTCTTAAATCGAATTTGGGTAAAGACAGCTTTAACATTTCATTACTTCAATCTTCAAGAACCTCACAAACTTCCCATCGTTTACGAAGCTCTGCTCATTTGGTCCACGAACATCTCAAATAGAAAACCTTGTCAGCGGTTGCTGTCAAGGTTTGTTTCTAAGAAATGCAACTTTACCGAGGATCACTGCCTTAGTCTCGTATTCGTGACTCAATCCTTCTGTTCATCTCTCTAGTCCGACTGTTGTTTCCCCAGCACATTTGGAAGAGCCTTTTTTTCTACCCCTGTGCCTGTTTCGCAGAGTGCTTAGCGCTCCTTGCTGTCAATCAAAACTAGACACAAGTTCAAACCATTGCCTCAGCGCGTCACTTAAGGTCACTGGTAATGCGTTGATATCCCTTAGAATGATGTAAAATGGAAAAGGAAATTGTTCCATGTAGGATTTGATCTCGGGTAACTTTCCTGGACGGAAAATCGGTACTCTGATGTCAAGAACCGAGTCTTTGTTAGCTGGGTTGTCAAGTATTACAAATACCATGAAGATATCTGTCTCCCTTGCTAGTCGTACAGCCTTTTGAACAGTCTAAGGGAAGAAATAAGGCCGTGCCAGTTATTAAATTATCTCTACGGTGGCCAATTTACGAAATCAATTCAGTTGGTAAACCAAATTACGTTGTAATACCCCCACCGACGCAGCACCACAAATTCTTGAGAGACTTGCTCCCTTTATCCATACTTGAACAGAGCGCTTTTCAGTTGTATGAGACGAACACCAAAACCTGAGTTATCACTATGGCCAATCGGAAAAGAAGACAAATATCGCAAGGATCCAATGATAACTCAAGTAACAAGAAGCTAATGATCTTATGAACGAGGAAACGCTAGTGAGCAATTGTCAATTAGTTTCACTTTTTAATTTGTTAAGTCGGGAGAGTGGCGCGAGATTTCTTTTCAAATCAATGAGCTTTCTAAAGTAAAACCAAATGCAATCTTCGACTACTTTCGAAGATCAACTTCCAGAAAATTCATATAAAAATTGCGCATGATTAGCTCACTAACCTCCATCCCCTCCAGAAATATTCCTCTGCCGTCAGACACAATTAGCAATAACTGGCTCGTTTCTCTTCTCATCCGGGGAGACACTTGTAACCGTGAATGTGACGCCACCATTAAACTTGTACACGTACTTAAAAGCTACATATAAAGGTATAAAAACGCAGAGACTTAGAGTGATTTCTATGGCATTATCTCGGATAGCTGTAATACCATTGCCTGCTCTGATAATGTTCTCATCGAAAAAGTTTGATGATAGAGTTTCATCATCATTTCCTTAGGAAACACGAAATATCATACCAATCTCACCAGCAACCAAGACTACGGATATTTACGATTGAGAGTAATAGTACAACACAAATGGAAAGTATGCAATAATTGAGGTCAATAATTTAATTGAAATTTCACTAGTTAACCCTTTACCTCACAAGATCTAATTTGCACCTCTCCCTTCCCGTTACCATAGAATCCCTTTAAATTTGTTGGGAGAATTTGATCGTGTATCAAAATAAAAATCGCGATCCGATATATTGATTAGTCTGTTTGCGATATAGGATACAAAGCATGTATTGTTTAAAGTCCCGAGGCGTGGCTTACTTCGGCTATCTTGGTTTTCTTCTGATCAAAAGTGAACTGCTGTAGAATTCTAGCTCCTGAGTTATCAGTGAAGGGTTCGTGGAATGGATGCAAGAGGCAGACAGTTTCCCCAAAACTAAAATATAAAAACACACACACACAAAAGCAAGTGTAACGTTAGACTCATCCACAATTTCACCATCCTAACACACTTCTATTCCATCGATCACTAATTCTCAGCCCTTTCACTTGACGTAATTTTTACAGGGCACACAGAAAAAAATTCGAAAAGGTCAGAATAAGTTCAAATTTCCCACAGGAACATACGCGCAAATGTAAGTCACACACGCAGATGAAAACGTTTCTCATTATGACCTTTTTGTTCCTATAACTTCTAACAAGACCTACTGACTATGAACACTCCACAGTTGCAGTGTCAACATGCTTTGCTGTGCTTCTGCTCCTTCGAGTTCAACACCGATATGCTGAGGCTGTAAATTGCACTCACCTACAAACACCCAAATCCCCAGCTTCAAGTCTGGTTAAAGCATTGCTGATGACAGCTAACGACTCAAACGCCAGCTAGAGCGATGTGATGAAAAACAGAATTCAGCATTATAGTGTATCAATCTGAGAAAAACATTCGCTGGAACTGCACTAAACACGCCACGGTACAAACTGGTAAAGTAGTTCTTCCCTTTTGGAATCTGACTGACATGTATGAAATGGCGACGAGTTTTCTTTTAGTAAACAAATGGGTGTAATCTATAGAATAAGAACCTTTACCATTAAATCAAATGTCAAGTTTTCTACTTGAACTTAAAATTTCCTTAAGTTAGAGTTCTTCATCTCAAACTAAAGTCAGTTGGCTATAAACAGACTGACGACCTATGTTAATTTTGGTGAAAACCAATAAAATTCTCAATTTGAGGCTGCCAGAATTCAGCAGTATCGAAAAGGTAACGCACAACTGAGCTTGAACTTTCAGCCGGCCAATGACAAAGGCTATTTCCTAAAAACCATAAAAATGGAGGGACTCTTTCATAGTTCAAGACTGATCGCAGCCTGCGTAAATCGACGTGGGGCAAGATCTGACCTGTCAATCAGTCTTGTCCCAATCTCCTCCCACACGATCACAAAAGGGTTCCCAATCCATATCGAGACAAAGGGAAACTGTTAGCAACTTTCAGTAGTCCCCAGGCCTTTCTCGTGATTACCTGTTTAGAGCGATTGTCATTCATGCTGGAAGAGTCATCCACAGCCAGCATGATCTGGTACTGTCTCTTACTCGGCTTCGTCCTCCTCAGCCAGATTTTGTCCTTACGGAACTGACTAGCAATGTAAGGGATCACTTTCCTCATGTTTAACCGTTTTCCTGATCGATAATCGCCCCTGTAAACAAATGGTAAGGTCACTGTGTCATCAAACAGTGAAAGGCGCTCAGACTTACTTGTTTTTCGTATGTAAGAAAAATTTCAGGCCATCGAGGATCGTTTCACAGTTTTCTCACTGTTCAAAATGTTTCCGATTTCCAGACATCACTGCCCCAGGTCCTCTCAATATTTAACTTGGCGGTTTTGGAGGCAAACAATACTGGTGATCGGTAACGAGCTTAAGCATTCTTATATCTCGATTAATTTCCAATTGACGCTAACATTTTGAATACGTAAGGAAAATGAGACGCCCTTTCCCCAATTCCACATTCTCCCGAATTACCCCCGACCGTCCCCAACCTTCGGGAATGTATACGATTCTGCATTAATTAGCACACTCTTGGACGGTCAAGACAAAGTGAAGTCTTTTTTAACACGAACAGACCAGCCATTGGATATAAATAGTGATAAACCAGCTGAGTTCTTATCACTCGACTCTCGGACTCTCAAGAAACACTTCGTAATTCTACCCACTAGCCTCCTCAATATTCTGAAAGGGTACAGGTATCTGAAGAGACTCCAGGCTGAGACGAATTAAGTATTAAGCAATTCTTTAACCTCCACCAAAAACAGTAGGTTACAATAAAAAGCTTCACGAGCTATATTCAACATACTTAAGCTTGGTGGCCAGTGACGGTTCTAAGACCAGTCTCAACTGTTCGCAAAGATCCTGAGACAGATTGGACGTGAGAAGCTCGTACTTGCGCCAGGCCTCTTGAGCCATTTGCTGCTTCTCGGCCGTGCCTCGGTCCATGCTGCTCCATTCTGCTAACTGATGTTCCAGATCAGCTCTCACCTTCTCAGGATCCAGTGATGATATATCCTTCGAAATAAAAGGGCCCAACGGTAAAAGACAAGCGTGTACATTTCTTTGTATGAAACAATTATCCCTTAAGTAAAAAGCGAGAAAGTAAAATACGGGCACCAAGCATTGGGCTATTGCCATCAACTAAAAATATGGTTGAACATCTGAGAAAAAAATCAACAAGTAAAGAGAGGCCAGTATTTGTTTCTTTTTTCTTTCTTCTGGACAACAACGAAACTCCCTGAGAACTAATTGCTGTTAGGACCCTCAGATATTCTATCTCTTTGAATACAGCGAGCAACGTAAACTGCGTTCTAGTTCTAAACAACACTGTTAAGTCTTACCAATCTTCCAAAGGCCAGTGCCATGTCGGATGAATGGTAGGTACTGCGCAGACGCTCAGCTGTCATTCCTTCATCATCATTGGTTTCCATGGCTTCCTCGACAGCCTCACTTTCGCGCGCCTCGTTTCCATCTTCATTATCCGCTGTCAGCTTGGGTTTCATTGGTGGAGGAAGTCGGGACGGCTGGGACTTATCTGGTGTCTAATAGGAAAAACAACAGTAAATGGCCATGTAGTACCTTACCTTTCTCCAAGCCCTGTTAGGAAATATTCAACTTGTAGAGAGACTCATCTTAAAATTGACGACCTCCAGTGCAGATCTACGTTTGGGTGCAGAGAGACTCAGTACTTAAACATACATAAGGGGTGAGGTGAGTCTAAGGACGTCCATCTGGATTATTAATCCAAATACATTCAACAAACTAGGATAGCATCATTCTCCTTGAAAATGGCACCGTTTTCTCTGCTGCCCTTGGGCAATCAGAAATTCGACTTTACAATTAGCTTCTTTGACTTTACGCTATCCAGGTGAAACACACAAAGTTAAGTGCAATACACAGAAACAACTACGAAACCGTTAACCGAAATAGCCTAAGACACCTGAAGAAGTCAGTTGAAATAAATCTTTATTGTCGGAAACACCTCGCACTTCTCACGATACAATGTTGACATTTCCCACCTTCATTAACCAGATTGGGAACCCTTTCTAACCCCCCCCTCCCTCAATAAAACTGTTACCGGCCTAATAATGATTGTACTTACGGGAAGTTCCTCGTTATCGTAAAGCAAAGCTGTTTCCGTTTTTGAGTCCCCTTCGTCGTCTTCACCGTCACTGTGCATCTCGGGAAAGTTTGCTTTATCTTGCGTTTCGGCTTGATCAGCGGTTTGCACTGTCAAGAGTCTGTGCGTCATGTGAACTTGGATCATCGTTTCGCATATGTTGGAACAGATCTTCAGTTCTCGTCTCATTTAACTGACACAGGTAAAAATAGCAAATATAAGCCAAGATAATGATGAGTTTCTTAGAACGTTAAAGATTGTAACTATTGAGGTCGGTCGTGGATTAAAGAAAGACATTATTTGCTTTGTCGAAGGGGTGGGAGAAAGAATAAAAAGTGAGTTCCCTTCGAGGAATTAAATCCAGACCATGCGTTCTGCATGCACTGAGGAGCACGAGATTTAGGACAACTCCCACACTGCTATGCTTTCTCTACTTGTAATTCCTTTCAAGGACTGCTATGTAAAGATATCTTGAAGAATCAGTATTTGGGCTTAACCTCAAAGGTGCTGTGGAAGTATTTAATACTTGTTTCCACCGAGAATATTGGTGTCACTAACTCATATCTAATACAACATAGTGACCAGTTTAGTGTTAAGTTGCATGCACAGAGTTACGCTCAAAACGTCTCAAGAGAACACAGCCCTGGGGTCGATGTTGCTGCACAAAAATTGTCAAAAATATTAAACTTGGGGAATAAATACATTCTTCCGATTATCAATTGTGTTTGTTAGAATATTTCATAACTTCCAATCTACCTCTGCTCCAGGCTCCAACTCTGTTTCATCAACAGTCTTCAGTCTCTTGTGAGTTGTTTCATCCATGGAACCCAGTGCTCGGTCAGACCTGGCAAGGTTCATCTGCTTTCTTTGCCGAGACTGATGTAAAAATATAGACCAACTTGAGAAACTACTTAGTGGGCTACAACTCATTTCTATACTTCAAATTTCTTTAGTGATTTATCCATACCCTAGCATTTCAGGTTCTCATTCTTGATCGAATATAGTTTGTGTGCTTCTTGTGTGCTTCTCAAACGACCAAGAAAAATACTTCTTAGCTGACGAGGGTAAATGAAGGTGTCTTGCATCTTACCACACGAATAAAAATGTGCATTTAATGCAATACTTGTGTACCCCTCCACCTTTCCACTGCAAAATCCCCTTCAAGGTCCCCAAAAGTGGTTTATTATAAATTGCAGTGTAAATCGTTACGCGCTCTGACCTGTTGTCTGGCATCTGTTGTGGTTTGAGCGATCCTTTGGCTTGACTCTCCGAGGTGTCCGTCATCAAGTGCCTCAGCTCGCCCCACTCCACGCTCCTCATTACCTTCTGTCGATTCAGATTGGCCAGCAGTAACGTCACTTTGTTCTCCATTCCCATCTCCTTCTCCAGAATCCTCCACAGCCTGGACATTTTCTTGAGGCTAAAAAATAAATCAAATGTCAAATATGACAGTTTAAAATTCTCTTGGTGGCCTTGCTGTTACCCCACTCGCAGACCATCAACGCAAACAAAATTTTGGCAAAGGTACGACGTCGGTATAAAATCAGTACGAAAAATACGAGATGCAAAGATTTTAGCTCCAAGTGTCGTTACTGATGAAAAAGCAAAGCGGGCAAATTTGAATCGCTGAGCTTAAAGTGAAAAATCCCTCCTCCGTTTTCATCTAGCTCCTAGTTAGTCGAGCGACCTCTTGAATTTGGATGCGGAATAATGGACGCAGCATGTCTTTTTTTTCTGTCATGCTGATATATACATCAACATACACGTTCATCTGACCTCAGTATCTGTTTTTGTCCTCCAGTCCTCCTGGTCAGTCTCATCAATAGCATCTTCATCCTGCTATAGGCAGAGGGGAGAGGAGAGAAAGAAAGAAAATGCTAAGAACTCAAATGGCCAAGTAATTCATGGTTGCTATACCTTCTTCACCCTTTTGACCCAAAGAGTGACCAAAATCAAATTTCTCCTATAGTAATACTGCTGAATCATTCATTACGCTCATGAGAATAAAGGAAATGATCGCCAACCTAATAAGCTTGATTGTTAAACGAATTCTCCTTGTCAGTGCCATAGGAAAAGTAGAAACGGGAAGTAAGGAGAATATTACTACTGAAGTGCACCGGATCTTCATTATGTCTTAAATTGGAAATTTGACAATGCTCCACCTACGCCAACACACTGTTGTAAAACCAACAATTTCTGAAACGGGTATCTGTTAAGGGAGAACATTCATGTTCAGTGGCAGAGGAAGCCTCCGCGAGCACCACTTATCATTTTAAATTCAGAAACTGACATCATTACTTGTCCATAATGCTCTGAGTCTGTTTGGGTAACGGTATGCGGTAACAATCATCTCAATTTTTCTATGCACTAATTCTAATCTATCAAAAAGATTAAAATAAAAGGAAAAAGGGTCCTAATCACTAACTCGGGACCCTCTCCTACATCTTGTTTCTTATCACCCTCAGTTCCCTCCACGTCTTCTTCATCACCCAGTTCTTCCCTTCCTCTTCATCGTTGCCGGTATCCATTTGTTCATCATCTGGTGCCGTTGTTTTGTCTACAGTTTCTTCGGTGTCAATTGATCTCCTTCAAATTCATCAGTTTCCATTTCTTCTGGTTGGTCTTCAACATCAAAGAGAGGATAAGTAAATGTGATTGCATTTTAAAAACCAGATTTTGATGAAACACCCAGTAAAGTTTAAACATTTGCTCATCGTTTTCTTACCCACTCTGTTCCAGGAACAAAAGGACATAACGAATATGGAAGCGATCCTCGCATTTATGAACACCATTTAGGAAGTAGTGGAAATAAAGCTTGAAAAAAATTCAGGCCCGTACGGGATTTGAACAAAAGGACATTTTTCTTTCAATCCTAAGATTCCAACAAAGGCCTTCTTCATCAAGCTGCATGTCGAGTCCAGGTACTGTCATAATTATAATATTTTTTCTTC
The DNA here is from genome assembly GCF_036669915.1 of Pocillopora verrucosa. Taxonomy (NCBI): domain Eukaryota; kingdom Metazoa; phylum Cnidaria; class Anthozoa; order Scleractinia; family Pocilloporidae; genus Pocillopora; species Pocillopora verrucosa. The sequence goes on along the minus strand of NC_089320.1, from coordinate 15,335,232 downwards.
CACAATCTCCGCGATTCAGCCTTTGTTTTACCCAGCTTGTTATGTTCAAGTAGCTTTGGCAGTGTAACATAAACGACTCACCTCCTTCGCCTTCGTTCCCTTCATCGTCAAGCTGCAGATCATCAGGCAGCTCTAATTTAGAAGATTCCTCTGCATCAACAGGCTCTTCTTCTTTACCTTGCTGTCCAGTACCTTCCTGCTCATCCTCCCCCTCGTCACTCAAGTTTCCCTCTTCACCTTGCAAGGCTTCATTGATATTTTCGGCACTTTGTTCTTCATCAGCATCAGGTTGTCCCTCTGTTTGCTCTTTTCTTTCATCTGTAGAGCCTGTATGTAAAAGGAAAACTATTCATGAGAAAATTTACGAACATTATGTGAAAAAACCGACGTTCATCTTGTTCCTTTGAGAACGCATGAATCAAAAGGCTGAAAAATGTAAGGTTAAGAGAAAGTAATATGAGAACTGCTCAACGGCAGGACCTCCAAAAAAGACGGCTTGTCTGTAGAAATAATTAAATCTCTTAACATGTACGTCTCTGTAGGGTCTTGGTTCACACTACTCACAAAAAAAAGAAAAGAAAAAAAAAACACACGGGTACTTGCGACAAAAAGACAACCAAGACTTCTTTAGCCTATAGCACCAGCTATATCTGAACTGACGCTTTCAACAGCCAGTTCAAGGTTAAAGCAGCTAGTGACCCAGTTGAAACCTAGTCACCTTACCTTTGTTGTCCTCCTTGGCGACCAATTGTGACTGAGATTCGGCTTCAGCCCCTGTTCCCTTCTCTTCTTTCATCTCGTGTTCCTGGAGCGATACAAAGAGGAAAAAAGATTGATCTCATGTATTTCATGTTGTCACATCCCTTTGTTTGCTTTTTGAGATTCTAATCGCATAAGATCACATGCAATCACTTTGCGTTACTATTAAATGAGGAGGTACAACTGACAAGTTCCTACCTGTGCTGCTGTTGTAAATGGTTTAAATATCAAATGCATGATAAACAACTCTAGAACTATGGACTGTTTGTCGAAAGGAAGGGTATGCAGAATGGGTACGATTTCTCAAAAATGTAATTCTTGCAAACCTGCATTAACCTTTTAACTCCTCAGATCTGATTGCTAATTCTCCTATTTGGCTTCTTTACATTTCCTCGCAAATTAGTTACAAGAATTGGTTTGATATCATGAAAAACAACTACCAGATGAGTTTGAATATTCTCATTACTTGTTTGCTGGATAGTGTATGGATATTTACGGGAGAAGTTGGAATTCAATCAGTTCTCCCATTTCTTCTAACATTCTAAGGGGAAAACGAATTTTACTTTAATGATGATGTTCCTCATCTACCTCTTTTTCCTCCTCGTCATCTGAGTCTCCCCAGATCTTCTCGTCCAGTTTTCAGTGTCTTGTCCATCAACCTCTCCCATCTGTTTATCAAGTCATCCTCGTCCCCATCCCTTCCTCGTTCTTCCTCGTCCCTCGTCCCTCCTTTCCAGCTTCCAAGTCATGTAAAGCCCCTCAAAGTTCTCACTCATTTCAATACCATTGTCTTCGTCAGGTATTGTTGTTGGGAGTCGTCTTCTTTCTTTTCTTGGTCTCGTCCTTCTTGCTTAGCATCTCAAGCTGGGAAATGTCAAATACATAACTTAATAAAACAGGTAACACTTTAAACAAAAGCTATAATTTTCTATTTATCATAACACCAATTTTCAGCTCTTTCTTCATAGATTAGCTTCGAATTTGATTAAATTAAAGTAGATGGAAGGCTGCTTATGGAGTTGGTCAACACGATTTCCATGAAAAAAACTCGTTTAGAGAACTTTTCCAATTCTGAATGGAAAATCTTCAAAATGCAGAGAAAAAATGTTGTGTTTTTAAAATGAAGTTATGAAAAGGTACAAGACTTTTTAAATCATACAAGTTTGTTTCTATTCCTCAATTCGAAGGCTTAGGGAAGACTTATTGGTTAAATTTTCAGAAAACAATAATAAAAAAAAAAAACCGAGAGCCACGGGCAAAAAAAATTTAAATCTAGGGTCTGATATTATAAAGTGCAAGCAACGATTTTCCAAGGCAGTATGAAATAACAAAATTACCAAAGTATATAGTACATGACATTAAAAAGAATATAGGGGAGGTGACCTTAGCTAATAATGTTTGTTTTAAGGAAAACAGGAGAAGAAGGGTAAACAACAAAATTAACCTGAGCCTCATTCTCTATCTGGTCACTGACATCTTTCATTCCCTCTCCTTCTCAATGCCTCCCCCTTCAATGTCTTCAAACTCTGTAGACCCGTCGCCTTCACCCTCCTCTATTTCCGGGGGGACACAGAATCCTCTTGTGCCGAGATCGGTGAAGATACTCAGCAACACAGACAACAGTTGCTGGTTGGCGCGGTGAGCTTCCAGTAAATTGATGAGTAGATTTTGTGAGAGGTTCAGGTATTGATGGAGTAGGGGGATGGAGCCTTCCAGTAAATGAGCGCAAAGCCACTGAGTGAAAATTGAACTGACATGTTAGAAGAAGACCATGAGGAATCAGTCATGTTTTTGACCTGGGACAGAAGTGAAGAAATGCTCCTCGTCACGCCGTTTAATTTGAGCTGCTGATGTCGTTGAGTAAGTTCTGCTGTAAACGAGTTGCCAAGTGTCCATCTTGAAAGCTGTAAGTTCTCACTGCCATCTAATTTAATATGTAAAAGAAGATGCTAAGTTAACAAGTTCACACACCCCAGAGGCCATGAGGGAGTTATCACTAAGAAGTAATATTAAATTTTCAACAGCAAGGAGCACAAATAAGTCTCACTAAGATGAACACTTTCGACACAAGTAATATGTGATCATTTAAGTATGTGATGGTAAAACAGACATTGATCCAAACTCTCGGATTACCCAGCCATGATATACATGTTTGGTTCACTGCGAGGAGTATAGGTCGGTACTATAAGCTATAGTTGGGGTTTAAAGAGTGTCGATTGTTTCGCCACATTTAAATTTATGTCTGTATTGAGCAACTGCACACCCACCCTCCCCTGACCCAGTAACAGTCAACTAATAACAAGTTAGGGCTAATGTTGGGTTAGGGGAGGGGTAGGTGCGCAGTTACTCAGAGAATGACATGGACCCCCATATTTCGAGTGAGGTATTTCGCTACATGTAAATAACCATAACTACCTTGATCAGCTGTGGTCTTTTTGCTATCTTCACCTTCTCGTTTCTTTCTTGGGTGCTATTTTCTGTCACCTTAGCCAAACGCTGAACTGCCAGAAGAAGCGGTGTTCAGGGGTCCACATCGCTGGTAAATGCATTCAGAGTCGCCACTCCTAAACAAAATGAAAATATTCTAAACAGGCCACTCTAACACACAACTACACTTAGGAAAAGGCAGTTTCAACGCCAAGATGATTAATGTGGTCTGAACAAACTCAATAACATAAAGCTTTACAAAGTACGCTTAAGAGATCTGAAGCAGCAGTACAAATACTACTACTAAATGGTGGTACAATTCTACCGGAAATGTGCTGAAATTCTCAACTACACCATGACAACAGATAAGGGTAAAAAAGCCAAATTTGTTTAAAGTTACAGTTTACTTGTATATTTACCTTGGTCATCAATGTTTTCATCACTCCAGGGTGTCTGAATCTCTCCTTCCCAGACACAGCCGTACTCCATGAATGGAAATCGTTAAATGTCTCTAAGATCTCGTCTTTGAGGCGGACTAGGGGCCACCAAGGCCTTTGTTAACTGAACAACTGTAATGATATAAATTTGTATAAATCGCTACAATTGAAAACTAGATGTAAATTTTAGGCCTGTCATAGGGATTAGAACATTAGGATAGAATGCATTGTATTTCTTTCTTATATATGGTGTATGGAGAATTATCAAGGAGTGTCGAAAGTGATCCGGGATTCCATTGGTTTTGCTTTCCCAGCCCTATGATTGGTCGAGAAAACTCGCGCCACCCTCTCAACCAATCAGAAACCAAAAGGCAGGTAATCGAAACTTGTTCATAATTTTCCCCAGGCTTTAGGCAGTTATCTTGTTTCACTTCGAATTATGATTGTTTCATAGGGAATTTTCCTTTCTTTTGATTAGCCTTTGTGATTAATTTGGTTCTAGTTTCAAGACACTCAGTTGAAAAGCGCTCTAACCAACCACTAAGATTGTAAGTTGGTCGTGCCAACGACAGTCCTGATCATCCCTAGAAAATTAATCAGTACGTGATTCCTCCTTTTGTTTCTTTTAATCAACTTCTTGATAAAGAGCAAACTCACCACTTTGATTTAAACTTTGGCAACATTTCATCAATCAAGTCTGCTGTTCCTTTCAGCTTGAAGAAAGCGTCCCTGTTACTTGGTCTGTAGCCTACAAATAAAAGACATATTGATCGTTCTTCAGAAAACAAATCGTAATAATTAATGAAAGGATCATACTCTTTGTAAAACACTTTTCATCATGTACTGATGAATTTGATTGCTTCTTTCGATTTGAAAAAACGTCCTAAGAAATAGCTATTTTTCAGGGGTAGACGACCGTATAAGGGGAATCATAAACCAAAAATTAGCAAGGATGCTTCTGGTTTTTCTGGTTAGAAAAAGATTGACACAGCATAGAAATGACGAACTCAATGAATTTACCCGCATCATTGAAGAACGAGAAATAGCGGCGAGGCCCTTGCTGCGAATCTTAAACAGTTTAATTTAAATTCACATAAGCAGTGAAGTTCTAATACAGGTGATTTGCCACCTATAGAGAAATTTTCAACTGAACGTCGAAATGACCTGGGATTGCTTTAGTTTAATTTAACTTTGTTCTGTGATTAATTCTGAAAACTCGCACCATCCTCTCAAAAAAATCATATCCAAATTCAAAACAGTCGCGTTTTCCCGCGCTTCGAGCCGTGTGCTTGTTTTCAAGTGAGTTCTTATTGGCTAGTGACAATGTAAAGATATATCTGATTGGCCGCTGGGATTACTTTGGTTTGGGTTTTGTAACCCTCAAATAAACTACTTTCAACAAAGATACCGTCACATTACCAAGATGCTATGGTTGCTGTCCTGTCATCCCGCTTGTATTGTTCAAACGTGATCAGATAGAGCAGCATAGGGACGGACTTCATTGGCCACTTGGTGCAACTTCGTCACAGTGTTCTGAAATTTTGACAGATACGGTACTTAATGTAACAGAAGAAGTTTATTTTAAGTAAAATTAAGCGTCAATAGAAATCATCTTACACTTTCCGGATACGTTCAATTTTGTCTATTCAATACAGCAAAAAAGAATTCGCGTTGAAATAAGGTTGTGGCTCTTTTCGTTTAAGAAATATTTTCAAAAATATTTCTCGATTGAATTAAGCCTAGCACGGCTTTCTGCTCAAATTTTCCAAAATTCGTGAAAATAAATTACTGTATTCCTTATTGATATTCTTAACTCTTCAAACTCCTTATGAGTGACCAAAACAGAATTTCTTCTAACAACATCAATTCAGTATCAAGGCAGACAAGTGATGGGAATCGAGAAAAAATATCAATTCTAGGGATTATTAGTTGATCCAATTACTATATTCTCCGAAACTAACTTCATAAGAATTGTAAGATTAAGGAGGTGGAAAGAGTTCACCTTGCTTTTTGAATTGTATTCGTGGTCAAACATAAAAAAAAAGAAAAGGTATTTTGTCAACTCATCAGAAAACGTACCTCCAACGTTTGAATCATTCTTAATGTCAGGATCTTTCTGCAGACGAAACTGCCACCAGACGAAAAGCAGTGCTTGTGGCAACCCTGGAGTCCAATTGTGAAGTGGTGGCGTTTTTTCCTTGGGACAACATTTCAGCAATTATTGGACATTGCTGTAAGGGGACATGGGCTCGTCGTTAGTGAGAAGATCCATCACTTGAATCTGCCAAAAAAGGAAAAAAAGGAAAGAGAACTCTCTTAAATAACCTTCCACAAAATAGGAGGACAAATGGTAAAGGGTTTGAAATTTCATGGTCGTCCGCGCGTATTGTGGGCACATAAAAAGAAGAGAAAAAAGGGTGCTGATCCATTTTAAAACACAAAGTCACTACAGTTTTATCCCGGGAGAAGTATCCCCAAAATGGACAAATAAACATACAATTCAGGCGAAACAATGGACGCAAAAAAATTTACAGTAATCCGCCGAGGAGTTGAGAAAGTTAGCTTGCTTGCTTATGGCCCGCGGTCCGTTGAAGCCTGTTCTAGAAGGTTTCAGCGAATAAAGCGGAGCGAAATAAACGAACAACGCGATAGTGGCGCATCATGGGGTGATGAAATAAAGGAAACTTAAAGCTCTAAGTCGCTTGAAGCAATCCGACTCAACCTTCCCTCGTGGTTGATCTGAACGCCAGGAACAGGCTGATATCCGTGTCATCTGTTCAAGATGAATGATCCTGAGTACGGGTTACCAAGAAGCAAGGCACCAAGATTGTTTTAAAAGGCGAACGGTCAAGTCATATTGATGTTTCGTTTTGGCATGATTGGTTGATACGTGGCGCGAGGTTTCTAGACCAGTCATAGCGAAGAATTCAAGTAAGCAAATAACCAAAGTATTTCTGGATTCATTTTTCGTCACAATTAACAATCGGTCTCATTATATCACAAAAAAAAAAACTTTACAGTGTGCTTCTTCAAGGTCCTTCTGAGGTGGGAAGACTGCGAGGGATTCCGATGTTGGCATTCTTAATCTGGTTGATTTGTGACAGATTCTTCTCAACTGCCTCAAGCCAACACTAAGGTGTGAGGCCAAAGAGGAACACGGCCAAAACACAAGTAATGCTGATCCTACACCACATACTTAAACTAATGCCCCATTCACACCAAAGCTTAAAACATGTTTAAAAGTTGTTTGGTGTAAACACGGTTTGAATTGTTGTTTTTCTTTCATAGAAACTATTTAACACTGCATTATTTTTGAACTTGAATGTAGCACATGGGAAATGCCAAGTTAGCAAGTGACTTGAAATCCAATGGGAAAATCAGTGGTTTTTCAGCTTCTCTGTTTATAATTTCATTCAAATGAAAACCAGTTTAACAAACACATGTTTGCTAGGTGGTGAATGGGGTGTATAAGTTTAAACTTGAATACATCAGAGTAAGGCAGTCACAGGACAATGTCAAGCAAGAACCTGTATTTTGCGGGGACACTACCCCCAGTCCGAAATTGGTTACCTACTTATTAAAAAAATTTTCCCTCCACGCAATCCATGTCTTGAGGATAAAGAAATCTGTTTTTAGCCAGACACCCTCAGTTAAGCGGATTCGAACGACGGTAATTAAACGCTTTTGTTGACAAGAAAACTGTATTAAGCAAGACAGCTTAGGACACGGATTCGCGTCTCATGTTAATTGATCGACATTTATGCGTGATAA